>NC_137609.1:26357275-26624775 GCF_963280865.1 Gymnoscopelus braueri | reverse complement strand
TGTAAATCATTTAGATATTTATGAGATTTTCAGAGGTTAGAGTGTGTGTTTTTTTTTTAAAAACATTCTCAAAAGTTGCCCAAGACCTTCATACCTTAATGCTATGGAAGGTATCAGCCCTGGGGTGTGGGTGTGCATAGAAGACTTTATTGAGACATGGCTTCATACGAGGCAAGCCATAGATTCTAGAAGAGCGTCTGTCTATTTGTCCGTCTGTGTGTGTCCAAGGCTAATCTCACAAACCACTGGACCGAACAGGACCACATTTCTTGTTCATGATGCCAGTATAGGCCAATAAAGAAAATCTAAATCTATTACATATTGTGAATGTATATATTTTTTGCATGATTAATATTCTTAACCTTTTGTGAATTCATTTACATTTACAGTGTAATAAACTGAACGATACCAGGATGACGACGCTAGATTACTCAGGAAATAAGTATTGCTCAGGCAGCAGGCAACAAGTGTGAAGCTTCATCAAAGATCTCCCACATTTTACTGCATTATTCACCATCCACCTACATAGAGATTAGTTCTAGTCTTTTATGTAGGTCAGTCTATTAGATAATGGGATGACATTTACTGTTTATGAACAGGCCTCAATACATAATAAATGGTCTCCTACATTCAATACATATCTCCTAGCCAGTTGCCTTTAAGTAAATGAAAAACAAGATATTTTATTAGCATATCTATCATTGAGGCATTAAGCCATCTTGATGCTGGTGTTGGTGGTGTCACCATGGTCCTCCTGTGAAGCACTGACTGTCATTAATTAGACTGTGGTACTGCTGTTCTCTCTGTGTTACCATGGTAACATTGTGTGCTGGAGATGCATCTAGTTATCTTCTTTCTATAATCCAAGCAGTCATGTCCATCAAGACAACTCAAAGCAAGGGAGCATCAAACATACACTTAACTCAAAACGTATCTCGAACTGACCTGTCTGCATTTCTGGAAGTAATTTCTTTCACACATCCTTGTGAAGCTGATTTCTCAGAGATTAAAATCTATAACATGACCCCTTCAAACTGTATTATGTAAGCTGGCTTAAAGAAGATTTCGTAATGATTTCGTAATGATTTATTGTTGGACCACTGAGTCAAGAACCGTAATCGTGCAAGATGTAAAGGCTAATTTGTACTTAGTTACACACCGTCATGCACCAAAAATAGCTGATCTACAAGCTCACCTTGCAGCCCAACACGATGTGAGCTTGTAGATTGGCTATTTTCAGGGCAAAAGACTGTGCAACAAAGTATTATAAAGGTTTGGTTGGATTTTAAAGTTTGTGTGTGGCCCGGCAGGAAGAACCATGGTGGTGATGTGAATGAGTAATACTCACCCCTTCTTCAATATCCACTGTTAAGTGCCCTTGAGCAAACCAGTTAAACCCCAACTGCTCCAGTGGTTGTACTGGGCAGCTGCCAGGGGTGAATGTGTGTAACTGTATGAGTATGAGGCAGGCCCGGGTATTACTGTAACCTACCCAGGATTAATAAAGGTTAAAACTGGTTGAGGCTATGTACCTCCCTTTGCTTGACTATGGTGATCTGCTGCACATGCAGTATGGCTCTGCCAAATACTTGCACTGACTGGATACAGTGGACAACAGTGTTCTGACGTTGATCACAGGCAGCAAAGCTCTCACTCACCATTGCACCCACCAGACTCAGAGTTGGGTGGCCTTCATTGGCCTTGCTCAGACACTCATTGGCATATTTGTTTATAAGTACATCCTTGATCTGTTTCCCTTTCACCTTTGAGGGAATATCTCACGCAAAACAAGTATGTATTGTTTGTATTAAATGGCGCCCGCTTAAATTCGGTCTCTAAGGTTCATACTGAACTCGGCAAACATATCTTTTATGTTTGCTGCAGCCTGCCTCTGCAGTCTGGAACTTCCTGCAGACAGATCTAGATGAGCTTGATACCGATTACGACTTTCACAAATGTAATAAAGAGTTTGGTGGCAAATCCAATTGGAATTTGTAATTGCTTCCTTAGCTAGATTCAGTTTCCTTTATTTATCTTTTAGGCATTTGATTCTGTGAGTTTCTATGGTATGTTTACTATTTGTGCTTTTAATGTTTGTTGCAACATTGTAATTGCTGCTATCTTGGCCAAGGCTTCCTCTTAAAAGAGATATTGTAATCTCAATGGGAACTGGAACAAAACAAAACAACAACAATAGCAACAACAGCAAACAAAACATTTCAAGATCAACAGAAATATTGACCAATGGAGATCAAATCAACATGGTACCTGTCCTGAACATCTTTTCCCACAAATTATGGATCTGGCAAAATAAAAACACCAGCTCAACACAAGCCCTCTGCCCCAGGCAGCAACGAACCCATTGCACTCAACAAAACAACATTGCACCCCCCACTGGACAGTCTTCTAACAACATTTATTCTCCATTTGTGTACTATAAAAGCATACAGTATTCTACAAAGTGGCAGTACAGCATTCTCTTATATACAGATCAAACATTTATCCTTTTTTTGTACTAGTGTATGAGGAGCTCAGACTTTGTATCTTATTTGGCTTCAATTTTAAATTGTTTCAACCACAAACTTTTAGTAGACACTTTCATTCAAAACATGTACTGTACAAGTACACACATACTATTTTCTGTACTTACATATGTAGAGTCCCACAACTTGTTTCAATAATGCCCTACTCTGTATGAAACAAACTCAAGGAAGATCTGTTTTCTAATGTAGACCCAATCGAGCTTAAATCATATATAAACATAGCTACATATATATTATTTTACATTATTAAATCATTACAGGTCTCTGCCTGCTGCTACAGAGAAAAAAATATGCAATCCTTGCTGCCTACATTATAATTACCTAAGGCAGTGTGTGAGCAAATATGTGGGTCACAATTCTAGGGCATGAGTGGAAAGGGCAAGACAGCTCTCTCTCTCTCTCTCTCTCTCTCTCTCTCTCTCTCTCTCTCTCTCTCTCTCTCTCTCTCTCTCTCTCTCTCTCTCTCTCTCTCTCTCTCTCTCTCTCTCTCCTTACGCATAAGCTCAGAGAATGGGTTACATCTTTAATTGAATCCTTGGATAGAGAAAGATCCTGATACTGTTACAATGCCCCGAAGAGACATTTTGGGCTGGAAAACATCATCGTATCATCTTTATCAACTATTCAAATACCCATAAGTACCAGCACACTACAACCCATAGTATAGCTACTCTACCACAAAGTAAGTTAATAATAAACCAGTTCATAATGGTAGAATGGGGGAAAAAACACTTGAGTTGAGTTTACAGAAGTTAAATTGAGCCCTCAGGCGGGATTCACTGTTTTCTCTGAGGTTTCTGAACATAAATGAATAGCTCCCACTCCCCATAGCCTGAACAAATATAAGGCAAAGACTGTATTAGTCTAGTATAATGAATCATCAAATGTCACACACAGAAAATGGAAACGGTGGTGCACATGCCTCAGTATTCAAGTTAGTATTATTATATGCTATTATATAGTCCTAATCGGGATACAAGCTTATCATGATTTTAACTGTTTAGTATTGCAGAGACTGGGGTGAAATCAGTGTGCACACAGTTACCTGTTCATTAACACAGATCACAGATCACAGATTGGAGTCTTTATTTTACTATGTTAACATTGGTCTATGGGAATTCCTTTTGGTATGAATTGTCCTTTTTATTTCAGATGTGACTCACTTTACTGTCTAGTTTGGTGCAATACTTTGTGTTTTAATGTACAGTATAAACAAAGTAATAGATGTTCAGCCAACACCCTGAACAAAAGAACTTACATGTAGGTCATTCATACAGGGGCTGGGTTCACACAGATTGTGAAACCAAATGTTCCTCCTCTGAATCTGAGTTAGCCAGCAGCCACACCCAATCCTTGACAGTGACCTTTTGTCTTGGGATACACAGATAAAGGCTGAACCGTGAGGATTATGAATCAGATGTATGTATAGATAGGGCTTGGAAAAAATTGCCAAAATAGAGAGAAGACATGTTGAATTATTTTCACCTGACACTTAAACAGAGAGGGTAGCATTGAAAACCACTCACAAGACTGTGATCATCTGCTTACCATTACAACAACTTAAACAAGACAATAATAAGCATCACTTATAACAACATCCCTGGAAATGTTTCATATATGTATGTTCTGTACTATACACAGTACTTCTCTAGAATTGTCCTTTCCTTTTAATGCCATGAATGAAAAATCTAAGTGACACGTTAACACACTCAAACGTGAATAATCCCAGTTAGAACTAGAAGAAGGAACTTTCACAAAGGCAATTAAACATCTTAATCATTCCCCATTACATCCATGAATGACGCTAGTGACTACAAAGGGGGAGTGCTGTTCACTGGGAGATGGGCGACATCAGCAGCGAGGCCAGTGACGTCTGTACAGGCAGTTATATTATATAACCAGAGCTGAACATTTTGTCTGTCACAGTTAGAAGGTTAAAGAGGGTGACATGAATACCAGACATACTCCCAAGAGTCATGTGCAACATAGTTCCACTGGGCAAAGAAGTCATCATCAAGTATAAGGAATGTGTAATGTGTAGCATGGGGGCAAAAGTATACTGTGCTACAGTATAGAACAGATCTGTGAGCTAGTAACGCTGCAAAGTTTGAACAATGACGACAGGCATGTCTGTCGTGTTTTCTCATGTCTCACTGCACATTTGGCCATCACGCAAGAGACCTTACAAAAAGCTCCTCCTACGATTTCCTCCCAACAATTACAGGCATGGAAGCATCGAAAACTAGAAGTTCCATTATGGCAGGCCGGAAACAAACATTTTGGTAACATAAGTGTTGATGGATCTCCTTACCAAGCAACAGGTTCTGCAGTGCTGCAGTACCACTGCTAGGGTCAAATCAATTACAGAAATAGCTAAAAGCTCAAGAGGGGAATACATGTACAGTAAGTGCTGCTATTGGATGGACAGGAAATGCTTCTCTATTGTCTATGATGTCATTCATTTTACTCAGAAGGTATCTCTAGATACCAAGAATCATTTCTGCTATACGACACTGTTGCTTGCCAAAAATAACAGATTTTCAACTACAATCTGTCTCTCTCAATTAATAATGATTCTGTGTGTGTTTTACTGCTGCTGTCTCAGTCAGGTGTCTTGAAAGAGATCCATGAGGGGAAAAAAAAGAAAAAGCTTAAATAAATTAAATTAAACTGATTTCTTTACAGGTTAATCGACAGAAGACTTTGAATATAGGATTAGGTATATCATCATTGACAATTCAAACTTATACAACATACAGTATTGTAATAACAAATGATCACAATAATAATAAATATAATTATCACCGCATTCACCAGCCAAAATGATATCACAATTCCTAAGGAGGGCCCAGCTCTCTGGTCTGTCAGTGATGTCCATTCATGTTCAAAGTTATTCGAATTAGGATTAGGATGAATAGAATACGTTATTTTACATCTCATCTTGGGATGCACAGGTCTGACAGCAAAATCTGGAGTGACAATTTAACTCTGAGTGTAAATGGATAAGTTTTACTCATAGTTCAACTACCACTGCAAATTTTACTGTGTGCTTAAATTTCACTGAATTTGTATGTGTGAAAGGGATGAATCAACACAAGTTGAACATACAACATTCATTCAATGCGGAGCGCTGCTCTATTCTCTTAAAGGGACAGAGGACAGAAAATATCCCTTTGAAACTGCATAGGACTACACCATTTGTGCATGCACAGTCACACTAAGCAGCTCTGGCAATATTCAGACTAGCGTTCAGTTTAAGCTTGCAGGACATGGCCTAGTAACCTACTTTCCTTACAACACACTCTGTAAGATCAGAGACTAGGCTATGTGTCATCAGTTACCTAACCCAGCATATTTTAAGCAAAAAAGTAGCAAAAAAAACTTTAAATCCTAAAAGAGAGAACAGACACCAGTCAATAAGCGGGAGGGTGATTAAAAAACAACTATTTGCTTTTATAACCAATGGGCATAAGGGCATTAACCAACACTGATCACTGGTTCCACACTCTACTGACAGTGGGAACAAATAGGTGCAAAAGAGTGAATGACAGGCATGGGCCATAAGGCAGAAACAGACCCAAATGGATGACATAACAAGCACATGGCAAACACCCCAGTTCACATAATGGGATGTAAATCTTGTCACACTTAATTGCCTAGCCATGGACCTCATAAATGAATGATGTGGAAAAGCAGACAAATAGCCTATGGTTCAGCCATAAACATGAATAAAAAATAGAAAAACGCAGGAATCATTCATAGAATGTTAGAATGATTCATGCATAACCCAATATTTCCAGGCTTAAAACAGCTTTCTCACCAGTACCCCTCACTGCCTCTTACGCCTCATTGACACAATACTATTGACACAATACCAAACGTAATAGGCCTATTAATAGGCCGACTATATATAGTTGCCAGTGCAGTATATATGCAGTATATATATATAGAGAGAGAGTTTTATATATTTATTACTATGACTATATAACTATAACTATGTATAAATATAAAAAGCTATAACTATGTATAAAACTATATATATACAACTATAAATATAATATATTTATAGTTATATAAATATAATATACTATATAAATAAAATAAATATATATATATATATATATATATATATATATATATATATATATATATATATATATATATATATATATATATATATATATATATATATATATCACATACATACAGTACATATAGTATATTAATATACATACTTATGTATGTATAGGTTTATCACATTTACACGCAATAGTTTTTCGTTCAATCTTGTAGAATGTTAAATGGTTTAATTAATGTCACAGTAGGGTTTTAGTGGGTAACATTATATGCACTTACTTGCATCCATTTACACTTTGGGGTATAATTCAACGTACATTACTCATTGATAATATTGAACATGAAACTAAAACTGAAACTGAAACACTTGAAGAATAATGCCATCTTTCCAGTGATGCCCACATGAATTGATTGGCCACCAACAGTGACAGCGCTGTGACACAGATCACTGTCAATATAACTGCCAACAGGACGTTTTCCTCGAAACATTCCACCAAATGAACACGCTAATCTAAGGTTATTACGCCGGTACACCGGCTGGCCTTTCACTTTTAATCTATGAGTATAGAGGCATGATATCAAATATTTCACAAGTTATTTATCACCATGATTCATCATTCATTGCTACAGCATAGACTACGAATGCCGTTGTTTTAGTACATGTTGCAACACTTAAACTCTATGCTTAAACTACTGCAAACGAACTTACCTTATTCAAAGCACGAATTCAGTGGGTAGACAATATTTCCATGGAATAACACCCTTTAACCTCCAGAGTTGAACTCCACTGCCGTGCAAACCGATGCAGCCGATGAAACGTGGTTTGTGTGATGACCATTTCCCAAGCCGCACACCTCACACTTTAAAGCATAATTAGTTGAAAGTCAGTTGAAAGCGGTAGACTACCATACCATGTTGTGTCGCAACTTGGGTAGGTAGTACAGTAGGTAGTGTTATGACAGGACCCCTGAATGAGCTGAGAGCGAGCGCCCCGCCCACTGGACCTGTAAGTTTGCATTGTCAGTCGTGTTGACATTTTTAGTTTACAGTAGCCCAGTGGTTCTCGAACTTTAAAATTTCAAGGAATCCCCTTAACTCTTGAGGGGTCCATTTGGTTCCATTTGTATACTGTCAGAGTTACAGACTTGTAAATTTAGATCTACCCCAAGGAACCCTGAGAGTCCCTGGACCCCACTTTGAGAACCACTGCAGTAGCCTAATAATAGCACAATATACCTACATTTTATTTTATTTTTTTCTTTATGTTTTGTTTTTCAAATGTATGTTTTTAAATGTATGTTTTTAAATGTATGTATTGTTTTTATATGTGGACCACAGGAAGAAGCTGTGCTTTATATGGCACAGCTAATGGGGATCCAACAAATAAACATTATAGGCAATATATACAAGTATACATTTAAATAAACAGTACAAATTAATTCAAATCAAAAAGCAAAACATTAAAACACCGTAGTGGTAAAGAAGACTCAAAAACTGCACATAGGTTGAAGATTCGAAGTATGCCTTTATTACTTTATTTACAGTCAAAAGGTTCTTACCAAAGCTTCATAATAACATAAGGGGGTGCTCACAGCTACTATAGTCCTACCCTGTCATCCATGGTTTCCCACCATTAACACAGAAAATATAGTGAACATGAACATGGCATAAAACAACACAACATATTCCCCATAAAACATAACAGTAACTGCGCAATGAACAACAATAAAACAATCAGCCTTTGAGAGTGAGGAGCCTCACCGGGAGGATGTAGACTAATGCATGCGGAGGAGGTCAGGAACACACTCTCTCAGTTCCGCACACTGCCCTGATCAACCTGTAGGAGTTGCTAGTGCAGCACCAGCAGTGATGCAGCAGCCCCCCCCCCCCACCCGGCATCCCATCCATGAACACGGCTAATTGTGTTAATTGAAGCGCCCAGCCAAGCTGGATGCACCGCAGAAGATTCGAACCAGCCTCCGCATGTCGTACTTGCTTAGTGAGCCATGGATCATCCGTTCCTCCAGATGGAGATGAGTTCATATGTCTGTGCTTGCCCCTCTAATGCTAGCACAACGTTAACACCATCTGAACTTGGACAAGGTAGACATCTGAAGGTCCATTTCCATTGTACTGGGGTAGCTTAGCACCTCATCTAGATGGCATGCCTCCATCAATGCTTGGTGGTGGGGGAGGGTGGTTGCTCGAAGCCCCTGGAGATGTCAGCAGAGGTGGTATAACGCCAATTATGCTTGATGTTGGGGGCCTGTCAGTGGGCCTTGGCATTGTCAGTGGTGGTGGCATACTGCTGGGCATGCTGGGTGGAGGTAAGTGGCCGCTCTCTGTAGCTCCTGGTCTTGTCAGTGGATACTCTTTTAGTAGCTTGCTGGAGTTGCCGCTGCTGGAAAACAAGAGGATTGGCAGCGTGTGGGTCAATGCAGCGTTATTACCCTCTGTCAGCGCCCTCGGGCCAGCGAGAGAGGTCGGCGTCTTGATAATGCATGCCTAACTATGTAAATCTCAAATCATGATAATCTTATAGACAAATTAAAGATTATAGAATTGTTCGACAATAGTTTTGGCTCGAGCGAGTTACACAAGACATTAACAAGCTGATCTGACCCATCGGTTTGACATTTGAATAAATGTCAAGTTAGCCAAAAGGTCAAATCATACACATGAAGTCTATAACTGTTTACATGTATAGACAATTACATTTTTATGTCCATTAGTGTGTGTGTGTGTGTGTGTGTGTGTGTGTGTGTGTGTGTGTGTGTGTGTGTCAGGGAGAGGTGAACCATAACTAAAAAAACAACTAACAGTTAATGTGCCAGGCCATGAAGGTTACATCAATGATGCACTTCCTTATTAATACTCATCTCACTAGTGATGGTGCTTCTACAGCACTGAGCATTATTTGAGAAGGATTCATGGGACAATGAAATATGGGAAATAAATTGTATTACGTGGCCCAATCCCATTCACCTTTCCATGACTCATCCATAAGGCTGACTCATAGGAGGGGGGAGACTCATAGGAGGGGGAGACACGCATGCATACACACAAACACGTTGCCCTGATGTTACCTTTAAAATGCTTCAGATATCTCTAGATCTAAAATCACTTTTAGGGGATAAAACTAAATATATAATGAAAATATAATTTTCCATCTTCATGTCAAAGTGAATCTGTCACTCTAATAGGACAGTTATGCAACCCAAATGCAACCACATGGTTGTCAGTGCCCTGCTGAGAATGAGTCTGTTTCAGGCATGGTGGCTTATCAGTTTACCACAATACCACATGTTGCCTCTTCAATTTCCACACACTGTAATCACAGTAAACGCATTGTCAATCGTAAGTAGTATACAGTGTTCCAGATGCTCCAGTCACCATGTTATTGTTGATATTTTAACATTGCACATATTCTTTTACTTTATCATGTAGGGTAATTTGGTAGAGTAGTGCCTTTAGGGAACAAGTGGATGTTGGACATTGGGCTGGGCTGGATGATATTGGTTGTCAGTTTTTCTGGGATTGTGTTTTAGTGGAATAAGAATGAATCATAGAACATTTGCATATTTTTTTCCAAATGTCTCCCTCCATGAAACAACAGCTTGATGACTGCTGGCTTTACATTCAGTCAAGACTCAGACATGCTCTCAGGATTTCCATTGCTGCCTCCCTTTAATAGGGTGGAAAAAAATACTGAAATAGTAGCATGTTTTTTTCAGTACTTTGACCCATCAGTTAAGAAAGAAAACCAAATAAGTCACGCAGAAATTAGATATCACCTATGGAATTGAATTGCAAGCATTGATTTTCAAAGACATGATAAGCAGTACACTGCACTGGGTACAGCATCCACCATCCATCCTTAAAAAGTCAGAATTTAGATAACCCACATAAGCTTCTAAACATATTGTAGTATCATATTTAACAGAAATGGGCATTCAAAACATTTAAGAAACTTTTCTTATTTAAAAAAAGAAAACAGCAAGTCTGGCCAAATATGCAATCCGTGTAAAAGTGAGGTGTAATATATGATCCTTTCATTCACAGTATTATGAAACTTGTAGATAGAAAATGCATTTGCGTTTTCACCAAATTTGTAATCTCAGCACCACTGGAAATTAGTGTCTCAACAGATAATTAGCCTAAATGAAGATTGACTGAAATTCTACAGAACTCTGTCTTATCTATTGTAACAGTTGTATTTCACTTCAATGTTGACAAACGTGAAAAATGTAAGGACACATTCAACAGTGTCAAACTATAACCCAATTAATTTGTGTCTCAAGTTGTCCATTCATTAATAATCCTCATTGGTCAAATTAATTCTATAGTGCATTATGTGCCATCTAGTGGTCAAAAGTATGTTTCTGCTGAATGCAATGGCTTTGTAACTAACGGAAATTTGGCTTAATATGACACATTTCTAAGTGAAGTTAAATTAAAATTAAAACTAAATTAAAATTGTCAAGTGGCAGTAGTTAATTTATAATCACATCAATTCATATAATTTACATAACGTGTGTGTGTGTGTGTGTGTGTGTGTAACTGGTGGAGCTTTGTGTTGTGCATTATGAAGAGGCCAGGATCTCTTTTGGAAACATCTGTTTATTCCGATAAAATCCAGGTGTCTCTGTGTGCAGCACCTCTCGGCAACTAAATATAATATAAAATACAACATACCTGACAGAAGACAATAAAAACAAAAGATGTCATCCAGATGTCTCTATGTGCATCAACTCCTTTACAAATAAGGTCAAAAAAATAATTTGATAAAAGACATACATTAGACCCAACTCAAAGTTATCTAGCAATTTTGGTCTCTCTCTTTGGTCTTTGAGCCCAACAACAAGTATAATAAGGCAATGACACACACACACACACACACACACACACACACACACACACACACACACACACACACACACACACACACACACACACACACACACACACACACACACACACACACACACACACACACACACACACACACGTTTAAATGTAGCAATGTTATAACTGTACTTGACAATAATGGTACATCATATGATGTTAAAGTTACAAGATAATGGATACTGTATGACAAGTTGAAGTCACACTGAGAACATAGGCAGAGACAGTGGATAGAAGCAATGACTTAGGGGAATTAGCTGTGCTTTGTGTTTACTATTTTTACTACCTCAAAACTGACCATCCCCACTCAGGGAAACACTTTTCTGAAAGATTAAGCATTCACTGAGCTGAGCCATCGTAGACACCTGCTGCAAAAACTGTTCTTTTAGAGATGCACCAGCAGATCTGAATGTCATGTAAGCCTCAGCTCATCTCCCAGGTCGAACCACCAAGCAGTGATGGAAGAAGTACTCACACATATACTCTGTTACAAGTAGATGTCCCGTATTCAAAGTGTACTAAAGTAAAAGTACAAAAGTATCTGCATCAAAATATACTAAAAGTACCAAAAGTAAAAGTACTCATTGTGCAGAATCTCCCATTTCACAGTTCAAAATGTATAAAGAAGTATTTTGAAAATAGCCAATCTACACACTCACAATGTCCTTGTGGGCTTCTAGATCTGTTATTTTCAAATTGCCAAAATATATATATGGCTGAAGTGGTTAGTGTGTTTTGTAATAATAATCTAAATCTACAAAGTAACTAATAACTAGTTTTCATATAATAGTGGAGTAAAGGTGCAATATTTGCCTCTGAGATGTAGTGGTAGAGTAGAGGTATTGAAATGTAAGTATTGAAAATGGGAAATACTTCAGTAAAGTAAAAAATCCTCAAAAGTGTACTTAAGTACAGTACTTGAGTAAATGTACTTACACCACTGCCACCAACCAAGCCATGCATTGTCCACTCAAGACTCCATGAGCTTTGCTTTAGTGAAAACCTAAAAGCTCAAGGACTTCCAAACAACATACACAATCATATAATTCCTGAGTAGCAGCAGAAGTGATATAAAGCTATCTGAATGGTATTCACGGACCCTCCTTGTAGCATTAAAAATATAAAAAACATAACATAAATAAAAACTAAACGTATGCATTTATTGACTACTTTTCATGTTATTATTCAGCCACTACTAGCATTCCATGATTGCTTGGAGAATGGCATTGTTTCGCTGGAGGGCGCTAACACAAAGCACCAGGTGGTCAGAGGCAGAACTTGAGAAAGGAGGAGGCCATTCAGTAGCCTGTTTGCTAAACAGCCATAGCTAACATTAGCTAGCTAGCTAACGAGCGAGCTAAAAACATCAGTTAATCTAATGTCGTCTATCTTACCAAGTGATGGCAAACGAACGGTGTTCGCAAATCGAAGCTGGTGAGTATCGAGCTCCAACTTCTCTAATTAAAAATATGGTGTATTGTAATATATATATCAGTTAGCCAGCTAACCATTGCAGCCGAATGCTAGCTAGCATGGCTGGCCATAATAACCTTTAGTGCTCTAAATGCATCCTCTTTCCTATTCCAGAGTTGTATTACCTCGTTGCCAGATTCCTGCAGTCTGGACCGTGTAAAAAATCAGCACAGGTAAATCTATGAATAGAAAAATGACAACTCGTGTAGATCGATCTTTAAAACATAAGTCTGAACGTGTAGCTCCGTGTGCTAATAACTAACGTTAGCACCGTCTGTGTTCATAGATTCTAGTGGAAGAACTGGAAGAGTATGAGGTGAGTTAAAGCTGCCCTTTCTGTGTTTATTTCTCATGTGTGATTTCCGTACTCCTGACTTTTTGGTCACATTGTACTGTTTGGATCATTAGCAATGCGCTCAGCAGAGGTGCTGCTGAGCCCGTTTACAACATTGTTGTATCGGTTTTAACAGCGCGTTTCTCATTTTAAATAGTTGATTCCTAAACGATGGAGCTGGGACGGGAAGATATACAGACGAACCTTCGAAGACTGGGTGAGTGTAAATTTGAAGAATTAAGTTTATTATATAATAAAAACGAGACTTGGGCTTTTTTAAATCTTTTTTTTTTTTTTTTTCAACATGATTGACCTTTTAGCCTTATGTTGTGCACCCGTGTGATTGTGTTTATTATTTGTCATTTTAAGCTTATATAAAAGTGTAGGCCTATAGGTGATAATTTTATCCGGGATTATCTATTGTGTGGCGATCTCAGGCAGTGTTGCCAGGTTTTGTGAGAAACAAGCAACCAGGTCTATGAAAAGAAGCCAGCCCTTCGCCCTTTAAACAAATTACATTCAATAGCCGATCTACAAGTTCACAAGGCGCTGTGAGCTTGTAGATCTGCTATTTTAAAAAATATCTGGGAAGAAATGTAAAATATATATATATATATATATATATATATATATATATATATATATATATAGATACGAATATTTTTTTAACCATTTTATTTTTAACAACACACATCTTGTATGGGGTCTCTGGCACAACATATTTTCAGATGGGGGTCTGCAGACAAATCCATGTTAATTTGGGGGTCCTTGACTTGAAAATGTTTAAGAAACACTGGTTAAAACAACATTAGGAAACGAGCCCAAATAAGCAACTACACTTACGAAACAAGGCCAAAAAACCGCAAACCGCAACTTTACAGAAAAACAAGCCCAAAGTCGCTTAGAATAAGCGGATATGGCAACACTGCTATGAGGGGACGAGGGGAGGGTCTAAGGCTAATGCTAAAGTAGGGTGCTGCGAATGGACAAAGAGGCTGTCAATCTTTACATTAGAGCCAATCAAATCGCAGTTACCGCTGTAGAAAGCGGAAGAATTGGAAGGGGAAGCCTTTGATTGGCCCTGATCCCTGATTAGCATTAAGCAACTGTGTGTGCGTTGGCGTGTCATGATGCGAGCATGTTTGTGAAAGAGAATGCTTATGTATAAGCTATTATCATGTTTATATTTCCCCCAACAAATAGGACATGTGGCTATTATGGAGTGGGGGGAAACAACAACATGAAATATACACACATACATCAAGATGTTTAAACAAATTATATGTAAATATATTGTTTTACAAGCTTAGCACATAGGACTCTGTTTCCAAAATGTGCTTTTGTAGTAAAATGACTAAATCAAATAATTAACTTTTGTACAAGCTCCTTTATTCATAGTTTTCAGTAAGGAGAGAGGGACGGCAAGTGGAAGAACATAAGCAAGAAACTGGTCAAAAGAAAATGTAGATCTATAATGCATAATATTGCAGGGGTCTTCCACGTTTTCAGGCCCTTTAGCTGAGAGAGAGATGAAGCAGGGATCCCCACTACATGTTGTATAAAATTGTGTTGCAGATTTTAATAGATTTCATAGATGGCTTCATATACTTGTTTGAGGAAGTTAGACAGCATTATAGTCAGTGTTGTGTTCATTCATGTTTTTGTTTGTTTGCACATGATCTTCCCTCTACACCAAACCTCTTTGTCAGATCTGCTAATTATTTGCAGATCGGCAAATGGTCACCCCAGAATAAGTATGCTAAGGTTCAAGTGGTTAATGTAAAAACGAACTGGCAATAATTGTACGCTAAGCCTAGAAAGGTGCTCAGATGTGCCAGGGGACTGGCCAGTCTTTTACGACAGTGACTTTGCTTTGGTTGGTTGCGACCTCCCTTCCTTGACCCAGGAGCACTGTCTTCCCTCCATCGGAGGTTGCATTTCCCTTGATGGAGACAGAGGCCTGCCTGGCTGGCCAGGGCTCCATCCAAATCCGCTGCGTGAGCGAATAGGTTGTTGAGGTAGCCCACATAGCAGTTCCTAGGCATTTTGGCCAGGACCTTCTCCATTAGCTGCTCGAACATGGTTGTATAATCCGAACAGCATCGGAATGACCATAGCCTTTGTTCAATAGAGAAGGTGGTATTGGGCTGTGGGATCGCTTGACCTGGCAGTATCCACTGTGAGCTGCGGTCAGTTGTGAAAGCGCTGTGGGAACTACGTACATGATTGCGCAAGGCTGCCCAACATGTGTACCTAGATTCACCAGTATGTTGTGGCGATGCATCATTATAGGTAATAAGGGTGCGCAATAGTAAGCAGAACTGGTACCACTGTACCACTGAGTAGTCCACCGGGTACTGGCCCAATTCAAGCACTTTCTGTAACAACTTAGTCATCTATGTGTAGTCCAATTTCCCATTCCATAGCCTAAGAAACATTGAACACATCATTTATTATATTGTTTTGAACTAATTTCTCTGGTATGCAGGTGATCTCAGACTGTATGAAATCTGTTTCTCTGACTGTCCTAGGTGATTGTCAACCAGCACATTCCTGCCGACTACCTGCTGCGTATTTGTCAGCAGATTGGCCCGCTTATAGAGAAGGAGATCCCACCTAGCGTCCCTGGCGTCCAGACCCTCCTGGGTTTGGGAAAACAATCCTTGCTTCGTACCACCAAAAGTGTGTGATCTTAAAGTCCTGTTTTTTCTGTATTAAACTTACAATAAACCTACAAGCACAGTTTATTCTTCTTACAAAAACAATATTGGTTTGTTGAAAGCAATACTGAAGTTGGTTGTCTCCAAAATAGCTAACCTTATGTCTATTGATCTGCCACCTATTGTACTGTAGGTTGTAGCCATAAAGTATGCACTGGCTCAGCCATTGCTGCACTCCACCGAGGGCGACCACCAGAACCACCAGTCAGCGATGGAAACCCTCCCAGTGTTGGTATGTGAAGTGTGTTTTAATTATGCCATGATCAAAAGTGCTTAAGCCAGCAAAGCCTCTATCAATTGCTCTTTTCTATATTTTTCTAGTGTCCACCATGGGCGCTCGCCAGGCCACAGGCACGGCCCGATTTGACCACACCCTGCCGTCTTCCACCTACCAGTGTATGAAGATACACAAACGTATCCTGGGTCACCTTTCTTCAGTCTACTGTGTAGCGTTTGACCGTACTGGACGGCGAATATTTACGGTGGGTCAAGGTTTCTTTGTCATCTGATTAAATGATAATCAGATATATATATTTTTTAACTTGTCATGTGGCTGTTTTGTTTTATCAGGGATCTGATGACTGCCTGGTGAAAATTTGGGCTACAGACGATGGCCGGCTCCTGTCCACACTGCGTGGCCATGCTGCAGAGATCTCTGACATGGCTGTGAACCATGAAAACACTCTCATTGCCTCAGCCAGCTGTGACAAGGTCATCAGATTGTGGTGCTTGCGAACCTGTGCTCCCATTACTGTTCTGCAGAGCCATGCTGCCTCCATCACTTCTATACAGGTCAGATTGTTTTTATGCTATATTTTAAGATTATGCTCATTCAGTGAGGTCTATATGAAGGGTTCCCATTTCCCAACAGGTGACAAATTGTGGACAGAATTTGTGAAACAATAAAGCTTTTGAAACAACACTGGGCTTGTCCCAAATCCTTATCTAGGTCTTTAATTCCCCATCCAAAAAGTGGAATAAAATACAGTTACATATGATAGCTTTTTGTAATTGAGAGCCTATGAATTGAATACCAAGGCCCTCATTGGAAACAAGTCCGCAAGGACTTTTATGAACGGACCTGTTAGACAAAGTATTTTTAAATGTAACTGTGCTGTTTTACATTTTTTGCCTAATAAAATAGTCAATCAATCAATCAAAATCAGTTTTAGATAAACTGTTATAGTTATTAATTAGTTATAGACATGTACATACACTCTTATTTTGAGAGTGTATGTACATGTCTATAACTAATTAATAACTATAACATTGTCATATAACCTCTATTAATCACTCTAAATATACTGACATTTACGATATTGATCTGTCTGTGTTGACTTAATGATCAATTTTTATGCTTTACATGTTCTGTTGTGTATCCTGTCATCTGTCTTGTTGTTTAATTGTTTTGTCATATCTGATATTGTTTGTTGAATTGGTTGTTGTAATTGCTTTTTGTTGTATAATGTTTTGTTTCCCCCTCTGTTTTTTTTTTGGGGGGGGGGGGGATGTCTAAAGTGTATCATGTACCTAGGATCCCCTCTAAAATGAGATGCTACATCTCAAGGGGCTATTCCTAATAAAGAATTTCAATAATAAACTCTATACTATATGGTACTATAGAGTCTATACCAATATGCAATAATAATCTGATTTCTGGCCCTTTTCCATAGTCCTGGCTCTGAACGCTTCTGCTCTACTGGTTGTCTTTGCTTTCCCACTGTACTCAGACTGTACTGGCCCCCCCTCTTAGTACCCCTGTCTAAACAATGCTCAGCTAATACTAATGCTACCTGGAAATGATCTCTGTTTTAATCTAGGCAGCCCATCAGAAACAGTTTCTGGTAACAATAAGGCAAGAAATAGGCCATGCAGTTGCTCTCATTTACAATAGGTAGTTTAAAAATGTCTGTATTATTGAACTCCCTATTGTATGCTTCTAACAGAGTGTAACACAAAAGAGACTCTGAATGAGATAAATGCAAGAAAATGTTCCAGCGGCATGATTCACCCCTACTGCTAGATGCATCTACAACTGCATGTAGATACAGAAAGGTACTATGCAGCACGAGGCTAATGCTCTATAAGTATCCACTTATTTTCATTTGTACACCCTCAGAGGCTCCTTACAACACTAACACAGTGCAGTCTAATCTCACCGATTTTTAACACACCAGCAATCACACATCATCACAAACAAAATGCAAATATAAAATGATAACATAACAACAGTATTCGCGACTTCTGACCTTCCAAGGAGTCCGTCCATGGACTATCTGTTCATGGCTGTGAAGATTCTCTGACCAATCAGTAATCGGCAGAGTTTCACATCACCTTTGGTATCAGCTTAGCCACGCTTGGCTCGCATGGAACTTTGGGTGCGACAGCACAAAAAAGTACCTACAAGTTACTGGTACCTTATACCGGGTACTAATGGAAAGGAAAAAAATTAGGGTAGAGCCGTGGTGTGCCGAGCCAGGACTATGCGATGGAACGGCCAAAGGGGCTATTTGTTTTACGGGGAAGGTGATTGAGATACCTAATATATAAAACCCTTAAAATTAGGTATGTCGGCTAATGAAGCCTTTGTGAACTTTTGCACTGACCCTCAGTTACTGGTTCTCTTTCCTTAGTTCTGTCCAGCAGTTAAGGGGACAACACGGTACCTTGCCTCCACTGGTGCAGATGGCATGGTGTGCTTTTGGCAATGGCATTCGCTCAGCATGAAATTTAAGTAAGAACTTGTGACCATTGACCACTGTTATAGAGTACAGTTATTGCTGTTTTACCTGTGGTTCAGCTGAAGTTTTTTCAAAGCAAGTCAGTGTTTCCTCAATGTTATATTTCTCCTCAGTGATCAACCATTCAAGTTTGTGGAGCGTTCACGTCCAGGTGTACAGGTGTCCACTTCATCCTTCAGTAGTGGTAGGTGGTCAGTCACTCACCTTGAATTTACATTGGTCCTGTTTTTATATGCATAGATTATATTTTATTCCAGATGTATGATTTAAGCAGGGGTGTCAAACTGGTGCAATCCATTTATCAGCTTAATTGTGTGTGTGTGTGTGTGTGTGTGTGTGTGTGTGTGTGTGTGTGTGTGTGTGTGTGTGTGTGTGTGTGTGTGTGTGTGTGTGTGTGTGTGTGTGTGTGTGTGTGTGTGTGTGTGTGTGTGTGTGTGTGTGTGTGTGTGTGTGTGTGTGTGTGTGTGTGTGTGTGTGTGTGTGGCTAATCTCAAGCACCACTGGACCGATCAGTGTGAAACTTTGCACGCACACTCCCGGTACTAGGCCAAGGAAGAACCTTCCCCCCAAATTTTCCAAATCAGCCTCATGGTGGCTCTATAACAGGCCGCTTCACATTTTGGCCTATAACTCTTGAACAGTAGGTTGTACAATCAAAATAGTTTCCCCTGCATTCCTTTGATCATGACACAACTCCCATTTAGGCCACGCCCATTTCCTTTTCTTCAAAACACTTACACAGACTTACACACACTTACTACTACTCTTACTCTTATCTTGTCCAAAAAGTACACATTATCTCTGGAGTCATGTGATCATATCGTGAATTACATGCCTACCCCTGCTCTATAGCAATGATTACTAGAGAAATATAGAATTAGTTCACTCTTATTTTACCAAAAACTATAGCTTATACAACCGAAATGGCATTGTATTTTTTTAATCTCTCTCCCAAGTAAATACCAATCATAAAATGAATGCTGGCTGAGAAATCTTCATAGCAAATGAAATCCATAAAGTGAAACATGTAGTAACTAGAAAAAGTGCTCCTCGGAGCACAGGTCTCCGCCAGGTTAGGTAGGTTATTGTGGCCTCCTGGTGGCGCTATAATAGGCCAATGTGAAAAGGGCGCCATTTATTCTTAGGCCTTTCACGGCAATCGGACCTTGCATTCATGATTTGAGGCATTTTGTTCCAAAAATGTGTTTTGCTAAATTAGACCTGCTGGTGGCGCTATAACAGGCCAATGTGAAAAGGCTGGCATTTCTTCCTCGGCCTAATGGGAATTTGCGTGTGAAATTGCACGGAAAGCGCAAGCTGCGTTCATGATTTGAGGCATTTTGTTCAAAACGGACCAATCCTGCAAATTTTGGAAGCCAACCTTAGCCAATGAGGATAGAATATGGACAATCGGACAGATCAGTGTTGATCACATGACTATAGAGATACTGTGTACCGATTTGCATGACGTTTGGATAAAATCTGTAGGAGTAAAAGGGTTTTTCCAGGTGGCGCTATAACAGGCCCATGTGAAAAATTTGGGGCAGAGGTTCTGAATTGGCATCCAGGGAGAGTGCGTGCACAGTTTCACAGCGACCGGGCCAACGGTGCCTGAGATTAGCTGTTCACAGACAGATGGACGGACACACGGACACACGGACGGACAGGGGGTAAAACATACTCTCTCGCCATGCCTTTCGGCCTGGCGGAGACAATTATAGCAGAGAGCCACATGAGACTGTTTAAAAATACAAAGGCAGCTGCACGCACGCGTGAGCTTTCACACTTGCACAACAGGTCTGTCCTGCATGAAGCCATATTTTGCCCTGTGCAGCTGCAGCAGTGGGATCTTGTGCCCTAATTGGCTGATGGTTTATGTCCATAGTCTCTATTTTACATGGCTCGTGTCTTATAATGAGTTTGACACCCCTGGTATTAAGACACAGTTGAATTCAGCAGTGATTGGATCTTGCCTTGGCTTTCTAACGCAAAAGATTTTCTTGCTGAATAAGTCCTGTTTTTCCCACACATTGTATATCTGTAAGGCCTATGAATCCTTTTAACTTCAGTCTTGTCAAGAAATTGGAAAAAATAGACAACTAGACATGGCCGATGAAGTTGTGCTTGTGTGTTCATGATGCTGATCTTAGGGAAAGTTGCATAAAGCAGGTGTTGATTAATGTGTATGACTAACATGTTGTTTTATGGTCAATGTTCACAGGAGGGATGTTCCTGGCTGCTGGTGGCACAGATCATGTGATCAGGGTGTACTACCTTGGTGGTGAAACTCCCATGAAGCTCTCTGAGATGGACGCGCACACAGTGAGAAAATAAACTAAAAGTAGTGCTGATTGATTGCTAAGCAAATTTGTAATTTTATAGTACTAACTTTTGTTATGTTTATGTTTTCTCTTTTTCTAGGATAAGGTTGTAGTTGTCCAGTTTTGCAATAACAGCGACAGGTGAGTGTGTGTACTGAATATCTGAAAGTATCAACCCTCATGATGTTCGTTGTTCTTGAATTCTAACTGGTGTGTGTGAATGTTTTTTTTGTGCGTATGCGAATGTTTTTTTTTGTGTGTATGTATGTCCTTAGCCTAAGATTTGTGAGTGGCAGTCGTGATGGCACCGCCAAGATCTGGCAATACCAGCAACAAGAATGGAAGAGCATCACTATAGACATTGCTACCAGGCTGCCAGGGTAAGTTAAGTGTTTCAGATAACTGTTGTGAACTTCTACCGTGTCAAATATTTGTTTGTTTTTTACGGCCAAAAGGTTTTTCTGTCCCTCAAAAGTGGATCAAAACTCATGCTGCTATGTGCATGAAGAGGCAGCATAACCACTTTTGGCCATGAAAGCCTTAAATGCCTTGGGAAGTAAAAGTGCAAGGGAAACGTTTGAACAGTGTGAAAGTTGGTTGTAGTTAAAAATCTATGCATGTAAATCATATTTTGTCGAATCTCTTACATACACCAACATTGTTCTTGTGAAGCACTTTTATTCGTATAAAGATTGCTGTTTCCAAGTGATGCGTAGAGCATTACCACACTAGGACATGCATGCACACAAGCAGCCAGCCTGTATAGTGTGGCTTCACCGCTGAACACCACGTTGTGATTTGTGTAGTTTCATTTACAGACTGCACAAATTGGACAGGGAGACCATGCTGTTATTAGTCTTATTTTTGTTTTTATACCATGATCCCTTTGACATGGTCTCCTTTGTAGTAAATTGGCTACTTGTGTGTGATTTTCTATTTCTTGTCTTCCTCCAGGAGTGCTGTTGTCAGTGGGGATGATAAAACAAAACTGGTTGTGACCATGGTGGCCTGGGACCGCAGAGACCAATGTGTCATTACAGCTGTTTCTAACTACCTGCTCAAAGTGTGGAACTCTACAACTGGACAGCTGCAGCATGTGCTATCTGTGAGTGTTGGATTGTCTGGTTGCCTGTACAATAACATGACTTTTTGTCTCCGCGAGGCCGAACGGACTGCTATATTTTCTCGTCCGTCAGTCAGTGTGTGTGTGTGTGTGAGCAGCTCTAATCTCCAGATTTTGTCCAAAACTCACACAAATTGGTACACATTATCTCATGTGATCAAGATGTATCAGTCAGATTTTTCATATTCCATTCCAATTGGAATACGACTGTCTTCCAAATTTCATGGGCCTGGGTAGGCAACCCGGCCTGGCGGAGACCTTTTCTAGTTCTCTTTTTTTTCTTTCTGGGGATTTGCGGCTTTTATTTCAATTGGAAGGTATAGAGAGACGGGAGTGCAGAGAGATGGTAGTCCGATTCAATTCGGGTTCTCATGACTCACAAGTAGCATGTTAGGGCAACTGGTTACACCACCAGTCACCCCTATAACGTTACCTTTAGCAGATTGGGGATTTTGTTTAACTTTAATAACAGGCACCCCGACCAACCAGCAGGGGTCGCCTAGTGCAGCAACAAGGACATAATTCCGGCCGATTTCCTACTGGCTTCAACACTGCCAATTGTGTTTGTTGCTGGGAATTGAACCTGGGTGTCTGTGGTGGCAGGCGAATGTTATACATCTATGCCAGCCAGATGCCCCAGACACAGGGAGTTATCACAAGCTGATGTCCTATGTTCTCTTACTCTTCCAGGGTCATGATGACGAGGTATTTGTGATGGAGGTTCATCCGTATGATTCTCGCATCATGCTCTCTGCTGGCCATGATGGCAATATCTTCATGTGGGACTTGTCCAAAGGAGCCAAGATTCGTAATTTCTTCAATATGGTAAATGACCTGCAGTATAGCTAAATTTGGCTGGACAATATAGCATTTTGTACAGTATAATGGGGATATAGGTTATACTGTGTGTGTGTGTGTGTGTGTGTGTGTGTGTGTGTGTGTGTGTGTGTGTGTGTGTGTGTGTGTGTGTGTGTGTGTGTGTGTGTGTGTGTGTGTGTGTGTGTGTGTGTGTGTGTGTGTGTGTGTGTGTGTGTGTGTGTGTGTGTGTGGGGGGTTAGGAAAAGCATAACATTGGAATATATCAAATAGCGACACTTGGTCCACTTAATTCATATAGTCGAGCCCTTTGTCTATTATAACTATAGTTCATATTTAGATGAATTGTTTTATGTTACAGATTGAAGGACAAGGCCACGGTGCTATTTTCGATTGCAAGTTCTCAGCCGACGGACAGCATTTTGCCTGCACTGATTCCCATGGTCACTTGCTTATCTTTGGCTTTGGCTGCAGCAGGCCCTATGAGAAGGTGACAACCCCCCACCCCCCCCCCCCCCCCCCCCATCTAATGTTCAGCTCCTTCGTATTAACTCCACTTGTCAGGAACCATGATCACAAACAATAGTAATGTTCCCTTAACTCCCTTTCAGATTCCTGACCAGATGTTCTTCCACACGGACTACCGACCTCTCATCCGCGACGCTAATAATTACGTCCTGGATGAGCAGACGCAGCAGGCCCCACATCTCATGCCTCCACCCTTCTTAGTGGATGTTGACGGGAACCCCCACCCGCCTCACTTCCAGCGCTTGGTGCCAGGCAGGGAGAACTGCAAGGAGGAACAGCTCGTGCCCCAGCTAGGCTACATGGCTAACCGTAAAATCAGAACTTTCTCTTTGATCAAAGAATATGTTAAAATGTCTACTTTACCAAACACTGTTGAGACGATGCTGACATTGAATCTGTGTCTTTGCTGCTTAGGTGATGGAGAGGTGGTTGAGCAGGTGATGGATCAGCAGACGGCAGAGAATGGAGAAAGTATATTGGACAACATCATCAGACAGCTTCAGAATCAGCAAGATGGGCAGCAGGACACAGAGGGACCGCCTGAAGAGGCAGGGGGTACGTTACTGTGTTTACTTATACAAATTGTTATGGTTTGATGTCCTGAGGGCTCAGATAGATACTGTTGGCAACGATTTAAACTCCTTGTTGGCGGCATCCCTCACTAGAGAATAATCTCATCTTTCCATTACCAGCGGGCGAAGCAGCTGAGATGGAGGCCTCGTCCCCTGTCATGGATCAACAGAGGGCCGGTCAGGGGGAAGGTGTGCGGCAGATGCCCCAAAATACTCTCCGTAGTCAGATGGCCACTGAAAGGGACCTGCTAGCCTGGAGCCGGCGAGTTGTGGTCACTGAGGTCCCTCGGGGGACTTTAAGGTGAAGCAGGCACAGCATCCATTAGATGGGCACTACACATTTTACACCCAGATACCTTTTACTTCAGTGTCCCTAGGACGGATTTTTGTTTGTGCTCAAAACAGCCACAGGCTACCTCACCAAGTCTGTTTGGGCGTTTTGGCTTGTTTCATATGGTTGTATTTATAGTACTTTCTTGTCTTTTTTTGTACTTAGGACGATGACGGACTGTAGACGAGCCAAGGGGGAGGTGGAATGCTCCCTGTACAATACAGAGAGGAAGAAGAAACGAGTGACCACCACACCTAAGGTTCTTATTGTCTGCAAAATGCTTTGTTCACACTGCATCACAAACTAATAATACATTTGTTGTCATTATCATTTTTAAAGTACGTCCTGTTGTACTCATGATCCTCTTTCTTTTGGATGGCAGACTTCAGGCCCGCTGACCAGGCGTATGAATTCCCTTCGGCCGGCAAAAAAGAAGCCGCAGCAGCGGCGGCGCCATGCCTATCAGACCCGCTCAGCTCAAGGCAGCCGTCGTGGCAACAGGAGTAGGACCGTCACCAGCCCCCATAGTTCTGACAGTCAGATAGACTCGGACAGTGATGGAGAAGTGAGTGGGGCAGCATGTCTGCACTTAATACTTAAAAGAGCACTTAACCCATTTTCAACCTATCTTCATATAATTTGTCCCCACTAATGCACAATATTAGATGGCTCTATTTCTGTCTACTCACTCTGTGTCTCAGAGGAGGACTGTGGACAGATCAGAAACCTGCCTACCAGTGACATCATCGGTAGGCAGGTTTTGTAATTTCAGACAAATTTCAAACTTATTACTCGTTATTACTATTATTAACCCATTAACTGCCAGAAGTATTTCTGGCTATTTCTGGCCAGTGCCAGAGATTTTTAATTGAAAAAAAAAAGTACTCAGGAGCCAAGATACAGAATTTTTAAGTTAACAAGGAAGTGGATAGGAGTCTAGATCTTCGAAAAATCATATCTCCTTGGTCTTTGGGTCAAATTGAAAAAAATAAAATAATAATAATTAAAGTTCACGTAGATCTACGCGACTGGCACGTGGCGGCTTTAAATAGGTTCGCGTGGATCTACGCGATTGGCAGTCAATGAGTTAATGCAAGAACGATGGGTTCTAGTATTTCGGCATTCTAACTTTCCAGGAAGAGAAAGGCTGTAGTCAGCATTCTAACTTCCCAGGAAGAGAAAGGCTGTAGTCAGCATTCCAACTTTCCAGGAAGAGAAAGGCTGTAGTTTCTAT
Organism: Gymnoscopelus braueri; assembly: GCF_963280865.1. Taxonomy (NCBI): domain Eukaryota; kingdom Metazoa; phylum Chordata; class Actinopteri; order Myctophiformes; family Myctophidae; genus Gymnoscopelus; species Gymnoscopelus braueri. The sequence goes on along the minus strand of NC_137609.1, from coordinate 26,599,057 downwards.
TAGCTTGGAATCCCCATTGATGACGTCATTGGTAGGCAGGTTTCTGAACTGTCTATTGCCAACCAATGAGACGATTACATTTCAAAGGAGCTTTATTGGCATGAGAAAACATATGTTTACATTGTCAAAGCAAGTGTCAAAAATATAATAAAAAACAATTTAGGAAAATGGGGAAAGTATGTACAGTTGGGGGGGGTACAGCATTGTGTTAAATAGAGCTATGTCACATTGTGTCATTATATACATGTTATATATACAGGGTATAAAGCTTTTTGCGACAAATAGCAACAATCTTTTGCAGTCACTTTTGGGACAATTGGCAGCATTATTCTAAAAACTATTTAAATAGTATACAAATAAAGCCTCAGATTTAAAATGTCTAGAGGTCTACTCTGTAGAGATGCAGGAAACTCAATGGTTAGTAGTCCTTAGGGTGGTTGACCTTCTTTTATCGCATCAGTTACAGAGTGAGAAGACGTAAAGTGTGCCATCCTATATAAGCATTAGTGAGGACCAATTATATGACTATAAGGTTGAAAATGGATGAAGTGATCCTTTTAATTAATTTAGAAGTTTGATAACTTAAGAAAGTCACCACACAAAGTGTCTAACAGACAATTACCGTATTATTTAACAGGCCACCCAACATAATACTGAACAATATTGATGAATCTGAATGACTGAATCAATGTGTGGGTCTGTCCACAGGCAGCGGAACAGCCGGCCAGTGATGTTTCCTCTGATGGTGAGGCACAATGGCAGAGGGACAGCAGTTCCAGGTAAACGATCTTAACTGAGTGATGTTCATATGGGCTGGCTCCTCCCTATCTGGCCGATCTTGTACATCGCCACATTCCAACTAGATCTCTGAGATCGGCTGAACTGGTCGCTCTGAGATCTAGGTAAAAAAGCAGGGTTGATTGAGCCAGGGCCCCAGGGTCTGGAATAGCCTACCCCTTCATATTAGATTGGTGGAGTAAATGATATGTTTTGTTACATTTTTGTTAAAGGAGTAGTTCGCCCCAAAAAAATCTTAATTTCTATCAATTACACACCCCATGAAGCCTTGAATTAATGCATTTTTTTGTTTTTGTTGCATTCCTAAGCCAATAATTTGATGACCGGGTCATCGGTCAGTAGGAGAGTCTTTGAGTTTTTGATTCTCCTTCTGGACTCAAATTTATAGAAAATAAGTCATTTTTGAGGTGAACTACTCATTTGAATAGGTCTGGTCTATATTTTGAAATAGCATTTTTCTATAGAGTTTGTTTAGTAACTGGGTGTATCCCTGTCTCTCCAGCACTTAACACATTCACTGCCAGGCGTTTTCTAAAACAGGCTGTAGCTTCTGCCAGCATTTTTAAGCATTCTGACTAATCTTTCAAGAACCACAGAATATTTATCTCCAGTATGATCGATCCCCTGATGGTTGCTAATCACGGAGGGTTTCACTGTGCTTCCGTGGGGGAAAAACATGTCATCGCGACCTCCCGTTCGCTTGTTATACCCAGTTGAAAATAGCATGTTTCGCAAAAAATACATAGTAAAACACAGGAGCCGAGATACTGAATATTTCCCAAATACTTAAACCAGGAAGTGAATGGAGCAGCAAATCTTTGGATCGCGTTATCTCCTGGTTCTGTGTGAAAAACAAAAAAAAATATTCAAAAAACATATATTATTTTTGGGGGAAATGACGAAGATCTCTGTCAATGGCTGTAAACGGGTGGATTTTAAATGACGGAGATCTCCGTCAATGACAGGGAATGTGTTAAGTAAACAGAAAATGCATTTTCCGGTCAGGATTCACATTTTATCCAATCATGAGAGAGAACTCCTACAGAATACAGGAAAGACGAGGACATTGGAAGCGATGACACAAAGAAGTGAGCAGACAAATTTGAAATTGGACTACTATAAAATTTAAGCTGATAAGTGGGTACTCTCTACTGATTGGCTGAAATTGGCAACCCACCTGAAAATGTATTTTCTGTCTATTAAAGGGCTGGTGAGATGGACAGACCCCTGTTATTGAACACACTATAGCAGTGGTTCCCAAATTTTTTCAGTGGAGACCCAAAAGATACATTTGATGTCTCGCCGGGACCCAAACTTACGAAAATACATAATGAACTAGAAAAAGTGCTCCTCGGAGCACAGGTCTCTTCCAGGTCAGGTAGGTTATTCTGGACCAGCAATGTTTGGAATTCGCCAATCAGGATGAAATATGAAAAATTGGATGGATCCGTCTAGATTTGCGTGATGTATGGACAAAACCTGTAGGAGCACTGTCAAAAAAAAATTGTTGCAAAAATCATCCTCCTGGTGGCGCTGTAACAGGCCCATGTGAAAGATTTGGGGCAGAGGTTCTGCTCTGGCATCCTGGGAGTGTTTGTGCACAGTTTTGCTGCAAGCCAATGGTTCTGGTGCAAAAAAGACAATTAACCACTTAAGCCCTATTTAATAGTGAAAATAGCAGATCCACAAGCTCGCAACGCGTCAGCTTGTAGATTTGCTATTTTAACTATTTCTTATTTATTTATTTTTATGGAAGTTTCAGATTCTTTTGAATGTTTCATTTTTTTTTATTGATTGATTATCAGAATATTGACCTATAACTTTTTAACAAAAAAACTTTTGTAAATTAAATGAATGAGGATTTTATTGTGTAGCTCTGCATTAGAACATTGTATCACCTCACCACCCTTCTTTTCTCAGTGAGTCTTCCAGCGAGTATTCCGATTGGACAGCCGATGCCGGGATCAACCTCCAGCCCCCAAAGCGATCGAGTAGGCGGCAGGCACCCCCGCAGGCTGACAGCAGCTCAGAGGAGGAGGAAGGGGATGCAGACACTCGGGGAGAGGAGGCCAGGAAGAAGGAGAGCGCGAAGAGGAAGAAGCCCAAACAGGTTAAACAGGTGAGCGGACTAGGGGTCCTAGATGATTGGAAACATAAAAGCACAGTGCATTTTGTTTACCAGGCAAAATCATGTAACCGAGTTCTGATACTGAGCGTCACGTTTTGCGGGTTGTCTCTGTCAGAAACCCACCTCCTCCCTGGCTGGGGTCGATGCAGAGGAGTGGCTGCCCCCGTCATGGATAATGGAGACAGTCCCTCGCCGGTCTCCTTTCGTTCCACAAATGGGAGATGAGGTAAGAGAGTGAGACACTACCTCAGTGAAACAGAAAAGGCAAAGTTCAAGGTCTCTTATTATTTTTTCTTCCAGGTATGGCCAGCAACATTCATCCAAATAAGTGTCTTCCCCCTCACCCTACCCACAATGACCCCACCTTTACTACAACACTTAAAGGAATAGTTCACCCAAAAAAAATCTTATTTTCTATCAATTACACACCCCATGAAGCCTTGAATTCATGGAGATTTGTTTGTTTTGACGCATTCCTGAGCCAATAATTTCTCAAAGAGTCTACTTTGAGTCTCCTACCAGATACATTAGCATCTTTCCGCCGGTAATCACATTATTGGCTTAGGAATGCGACAACAACAAAAACATCTCCATGAATTCAATGCTTCATGAGGTGTGTAATTGATAGAAAATAAGTCATTTTTTTGGTAATTAAATCTTACCCCCCAACTTTCCTCCTCCAGCTCATGTACTTCCATCAGGGCCACCAGGCGTATGTCAGGGCTGTCCGTAGGGCCAAAGCTTACAGTATCAACCCTCAGAAACAGCCCTGCTACAAGCTCAAACTCAGGGTGAGATCCATTGTTAATTACTTAACCACCAAACTTTACGTTCCTTCATTTTACCCTCATCTTGTAACTTGTGCGATTGTGCATTTCAGGACCAGGAGTCAGTGAAGGTGGTTGGCATTAAGTATGAGTTGGGACCTCCCACACTCTGCTGCCTAAAGCTGGCATTCCTGGACCCCATCTCAGGGAAAATGACCAATGATTCTTTCTCTTTAAAGTGAGTGTTTTAAGGTTGTTGTATGACTGTTTTAACGATGAATGAATTCTCTGTAAATATTACGCGTTTCTATTATATTCTGTTCCCATATTCCTCCAGGTACCATGACATGCCTGATGTCATAGACTTCCTGGTACTGCTGCAGTTTTACGATGAGGCAAAAGAGCGCAACTGGCAGCCAGGTTTGTCACTCCCCAACTTCCCTTGCTATTAACTTTGTGTAAGCTTTAGTGTTTAGTGTGATATTCATGCTACAACTCGTGTTGCATGCTAATCCAGTACCTCCTCTTCCCTAAAAGGTATGCGATTTCGCAGCATCATTGATGATGCGTGGTGGTTTGGCTCTGTGGAGGATCAGCGGCCTCTGCAGCCAGAGTATCCAGACAGCCTGTTTCAGTGCTATGCAGTAAAGTAAGTTGTGTGACACTCCAACCTTGTATGGAGACCTGAGGGTGATTCTGACATGGACTGCATGGTTGAATAGCTTCATGATTTGGCAATGTGGTGTTCACTCTTCAGGTGGGATAATGGTGAGAGGGAGAAGATGAGCCCATGGGACATGGAGCCTATTCCTGAGGAAGGTCAGTCTTGTGATTACCTCTGATCAAGATTCAACAACACTTCTGGCATAATGATGGTCAGAGAAAGAAAGTGATATCTGTAGTAGTTGAGATTGTCATTTACTTGCACATCTTGTGATTTATTCTTTTAAAGCTATTGATGTCCTCAGTTTTAAACCTCATACACATTTATGTCAAAAGTAAACATGCAATCTTTGTGTTATAGTACACCTTTAAAAATGAACTGCAGGCTGAAATCCATATAATTAGTGTATTTGTTTGTGATTAGTAGCTAAATAATCGATTCAATTTTGCCATATAATGTTTTTTTGATTGTGTATATCAGCCACGTTGCCAGAACAGATTGTTGATGGGGTGGAGGTGGCAGAGGAGGAAGTGAAGGCTCTACTCTACAGCCCCCAGGAGGGGGAATGGGGGGCTCACATGCGGGATGAGGACTGCGAAAGGGTCATCCACGCCATCGATGACCTCCTCACACTAGGTAGGTCAATGGAAATAGAAGAACCGGATGATTATGTTGAAGTTGTCATATCCTCCATGTATCATATTTACTGTATGTAGTATCACCAGCCGTTACTGGTAATTATTGGGTGTTATGGGTATGGGCTTAACTAAAGTAAAGTATTTTTTTATTAGGCATTGGAGTGTGATTTGTTATTTTTTTTTGTACACAGATGTAGCCAAAGCATTTGCTTTACCAGTGGACTTAAGGGACTACCCGCTGTACTGCACCGTGGTCGCCTACCCCACTGACCTCAGCACTACACGCCGACGACTGGAAAACCGCTTCTATAGGTCCCGTCCTTTTACCTGTGTTCCATATTGTAACCAAACAACATCACACTGGGAGTTTTGCGTTAAGTTCTGAGTTTAAAATCAACTGCTTCCTCTCCCTGCAGGCGGATCTCGGCGTTAATGTGGGAGGTGCGCTACATCGAGCACAATGCCCGAACTTTTAACGAGCCACAGAGCCCCATCGTAGCTGCTGCCAAGGTGGTGACTGACGTGCTTCTCCATTACATTGGGTAAGCCGCCAGTGAAAGAATGATCCATGTCTTCCCTCATTAAGTGGGACTTTCATAATTTGTAACCCTAAATGTGTCCATTATTATTTGGCCAGTGACCAGAGTTGCACGGACATCTTGGACCTTTACCACAAACTGAAGTCTGAGATCAGCAGTGGAGGAGAGGAGGAGGTGAGAGAATGGTGTTGCGTGAACTCCGCTGCTAATCGACATCAGTGGCTGCTTCCTCTGATTGTTCTTTGACAGGGTAATAATATGCATTTGTGTGTCTATCGTTCTGCAGGCAGTTGAGGTGGAAGTGGACTCTGACACTCCAGGGACATCCACGGGCCGACAGGTAAATTAGACTGGATGCTAGTTCAGCTTCATGCTTTCTTAAGCCTGATGTATACTCTGTCATGTGCCAGTGTCAAACACTGAAAATTGCTACAAGCCGATCTGAGCTTGTAGATCGGCTATTTTCAGCGCATGACACCGTCGTACGATGGTGTGTAAATTAAGTGATAAATCACACAGACACAAGCATAGCAAAATATATGTAGTTCCTGTCTATGGATGACGCAGTTATAGCGGAAGAGTGAATTTAATTTTTTTCAATAAATGATGCATACATTCCACTTAACTTAGAACTGCAACATTGTAAATCTTTGCTCATGAAGATTCATTCTCAGCTATGCCTTCTCTGTCTATCAGCGGCCCAAACCTAGTCCGAAGAAACGCGGTGTGGTGTTGAACGTGAAAGCATGGCAAGGCCAATGTCGGGAGCTGCTACGTTGTATTATGGACAACCCAGATTCAGAGCCATTCAAACAGCCTGTGGATCTCTTTGTTTACCCTGTAAGACACAGAAAGATAATTTCCACCAGCTACAGAACGACTGATTTCATAATACTGTCATTTCTTCATTTGATGTGCAATGACATCTAAATGTTATAAAATGCCTATCATAGTGTGTTATTCAAAAGCAGTGGCCGCAATGAAACTGCTGTGATTGTCTAAGATCAATTGTCTACTAAACATTACTTCTCTAAATCTCAACTCAGGACTATCGAGACATTATTGACACTCCAATGGATCTGGGCGTGGTGTCAGAGACACTGCTTGCAGCGAACTATGAGAACCCGATGGAGTTTGCCAAAGACATGCGGCTCATTTTTAGCAACTCCAAAGCATACACACCTAACAAGAAATCACAGGTAGGCAATGGCCCCTGAGATCGTGGATATAAAATGTGTCAAATCCCTCTGTGACAGTTTGATTCTAATGGTTCCCGGTATGTCAATTAAATCTACTTTCCTGTTTATTTCCCAGATGTACAACATAACTCTCAGCCTGTCGGCCTACTTCGAAAGGCAAATTATCCCCGTCATCTCTGACTACAAGTCAGCCATTCAGAATCAGCGACGGAGTCGCCAGAGAGTCAGTTACAGGAATAGGTTGCCCGACGGAGGCAGCTCTCCTGAGTCTCCTCCCACCAGTCCACCTCCCAGGTACTGGACCCGAGTCCCAACTCACTGGAGCCCCTTTGGCATTGGGCCCATCCACAATAGAAGATTACCTCTACGTCATTCTTTACTCTATCTATATAAAGTATTCTGCTCGTGTAATCATTATTTTATTCTTTATCTTACTTTTCTTTTTTAATGTTCAGCCCGAAAGGGAAGCACAAGTCAGGGAAGGCGTCGAAACCAAAAAAATCCATGACCACCTCAAAGAACCGTTCTCGTCGGCCGAATGATGGTATGAATATAATGTTGTGGTGCAGTGTGTTTTTACGCACCTCTGTGGTGTAGTGGTTTGCTAGTCAGCAATGTACATTCTTTGCTTCTCCTCTTCTCCAGAGTGCAGGAGCGTAGCCAGGGACGAGGAACCCTCCTCTTCCAGTTCGGGGACGAGCAGTCAGAGCGCGGACCAAGAGCCATCTCGGCTAACCCGCAGCCAAAAAACGCCAACTAAGAAGAGGAAATCAGGTATATTAGTTGCAAGGCAATCTGGGAACCCATTCTGTTAAAAAGAAGGAAACAAAAGATACCCCTTTCTTAGTCCACTTCTTCCCAGGTGCTTCTGTGTTTATTCCTATTAACAACAACACTATATGTTTAGTGCAGTGGTGCTGACAGATTCTGCTGTTAGCCGAATCTGCCTTGAAAGATTAGTTGCAAGGTGACATTACAAGAACGCCATCCTTAAGAGAAATGTACCTTTTACATCAGAAAGCCAATTAATGTTGGCATGTTTATCTGAGAGTTAGCTTAGGGCATTTTTCCCCCTGAAATTAAGCTCTAATTTATGGCCCTTTGGCACAGTGTGCATCAGAGTAGAGGGGAGTTAAGTGTGATGTTTCCAACGTGGCACAGAGATTAACTGTTTGTTTCTTCTTTGTGTCAGGGCAACTGCTTACCAAGGCTTTGACCAACGGATCCAGCCAGAGCCACAGGCGAGCATTAATGCAGTCAAATCAAGACGAGGGACCTGAGTCCAACAGTGGGTCCTCGTCAGATTCATCGACTTCGTCTTCGTCATCCTCTTCGTCCTGGTCCTCATCCTCATTTGACCGCGAGGACGGCTCTGACTCAGAGATGGAAGGGGGAGTGGGAGGGGGAGACCATGACTACAGCAAGGCCCCCTGTGGATCAGTACCTACCCATGACTACAGCAAGGCCTCCTGCTTATCAAAACATAGCCAGGCCTCTAAGGGCCAGACGGCCACCTCAGGGAAAAGGAGGCACAAGGGAGGAGAGGACATCTCACAGAGGCCCAAAAGGTTGCGAGTACATTTCCAAGAACCGGAGAAGGAGGAAGACGAGGAGGAAGAGGATGAGGAGGAGGAGGAAGAAGAGGAAGAGGAGGAGGAAGAGGAGGAAGAAGAGGTGGAACAGAAACAACAACCACAGGAGGAGGTGGGAGAGGAGGAGGAGGAGGAGCATGATGAAGAGGAGGAGGAGCCTGATGAAGAGGAGGAGGAGCCTGATGAAGAGGAGGAGGAGCCTGATGAAGAGGAGGCGGGGCAGGGTGGGAAGGCGGCGGTGAACACACGCAACCGGGGCCGCAGGACGGTAATGTATGGGGACGACTCTGAGGACGATGGCCACGGGTCAAAGGATGACCCCCTGAACCTGGGTAAGTCCCGCTCGGGACGGGTACGGCGCATGACTGAGAAAGCCCGTGTCAGCCACCTTATGGGTTGGAAGCAATGACACGTTGCCCTGCCAACCCTGCCCTCTAAAGCCCTATTTCTACTTTGTCACAGGACAGTGCGACAAAGTATAAACGAGGCTTACGGCTGAAATGAAGAGACTGGTGTCTAGAAATAAGTAATATACTGCAGGGATTTTTTGTTTTTGTTTCTTTATATATATATATATATATATATATATATATATATATATATATATATAATATATATATATATATATATATATATATAAAAATATGTATGACTTTCTTTTTTATCTGAGACTGACAGCTGGTGCTCTTGATAATGTTGCCAAGGAGAGCATCCCTCCCTGGTCTGTAGTAGTAACGGCTCCACAAGGACCCTCTTCAAAACTCAACGAACTCACCTCCGCCTTACCGCTCTCTGAAGCCTTCCACATGGGCCTGCTCTTCAACCTCGTCTTTTATTCTCCGCTGTCATTCTTATCCACTACTTTACCTGCTTTCCTCCCTACATCTTTTCCTCTCTCCTCTCTTCTCCCAACCCACCACCTCGGCTTTCTTTCCAGGTCACCAAAGAAAGGTTCAGAGATGCCAAAATACTGGTGCTCATGTTGCGTTTCTCAAGGAGTGTATTGGTTCTGGTTTTCCCGACATATACCCCGCCTTGATAAAATAACACCCGTTTGTTAGTGTTTTTGTAAACTCATGCCCCACATTTAAAGTATTGCATACAGTAACTGATGTCAACTTTCCGCGTGTTTGCTATATTCTCTAGCATTAATCTTTTGAAGAAAATCGTCTGTTCCTACCATTAATTATGTTTTAGTTTTCGTATGGACTCTGTCACACGTTTGCAGCTCAGATAAGGAGTGGGCACTAGCAATACTAAGTAAACACAGTGACAAGCATAATCATTTTAATAGAATACTGCAACGCCACAATGAAAAAGAAACCTAACCCCAAATCAGACAGTTTGACCTCCTGGGCCATTGAATGTTAAATGTCTCCCCATTTCCCTTTGGTTGCATACACTGTTTCATAGCATTATGGTATGTGGAATATTTGGCCTTTCATCATGTGTCATTGCTTGTCTTCCACTATAGGGGACAAAATGAAATGGTGGTGGTGTTTTCTTCTTTTTTTTTGGGTATAAAGGCACCACATGGTATTGGTCTTGCTGTAATCCACGATTGATCCGACATCAGATGCATCCACCCACAGTGGCTTCCATGGCACTGTCTCTGCTCAGCATGTTCAAAAACAAAGGGTTACCCACGGCCAACTCTTCCACAGAATTTATTATTTTTTCAGTGTCTTTACTTTAACTATTCCTAAATAATGAGGAAAGGGACATTTTTGCACATGATCTACTCTATGTGGCAGCTGAGTGATAAATATATTGGATAAGTGACAAAATATGGAAAAATAAACCCTAGACTTATTGTTTTTTGTGAAAGAATGCTTAAACTGTGCCAGCATACTTGGTTCCATCTCGGATTTAAAAAAATAATGTTTTGCCATAATTAAAAGTTCAAACAAAAGAGAAATTTATCCTGTTATATACACCCCAACAAAACAAAAAGCTAGATATTGGTTTATTTTATGCTTTTATTGGGTTGGAACAGATCTAGCTGGCAGGTGACACCTGAAGGATAAATACATGAAGTATAATTTGGGCTTATTGACTGGCCGTTGCCATGTTATACTAGCAGTTATTTGATCTGTTTGTGTCACACTATCTTGTTTTTTTTCTGCCCATTGTATAACACCCCATTCACTGCAACTGCATTCTCTTTTATCTCTTGTTGCAGCACCATTTCCTTAAAAAGAGTGGTATAATTCATATGTTCAGTCAGAGTTATCAAATATCAGCAGAAATGACCTAATGTTTTACACAGGCTGTTATTTTTTCATTTATCAATAGAGTATGGATAGGGGTCACAATCTCAGAAATAAACTAAAATCAACGTTGGTCTTATAGTTTTTCTGAGAGGTAGCATTAACTGGTGTATTGGAACTACTCTGGTAGAGTGTGTGTGTGAAGGCTTCCATTGGGCCAATATGTATGATATTAATATTTTGGGAATGTGTTATTTTCATATCTAATAGAAGGCTTTTAAGCTCACCTCTAAACATCTGATTGCGAACACAATGACATTCTAGGTGGGATAAACTTATGTGACTGGTTTTTTTTTTTACACAATGTTTTTTGATTGTATGCATTTTCTTTTTTAAATAAAGAAGTGGGTTTCTCATCTTGACATGTCATTTTTCTTCCCTGCTGAGATATTCTTAATACCAGAGTTAAAAAGATCAATAAATGCTAATACACTTATCTGACAATGTTTCATTTCCTCTGATTGTGATGGTGGTATAGTCCATCAGTCAATATACTCCCCATTTTCTCCTTAGCCCTCACAATTAAACAATTGGCAAATCAGAAAATCTTCCCTTTTTCCCTGATTTATAGCTGGGTTAGTGAGTCATCTTTACTCCTTCAAAGAGCACATTGATGAGTCACCAATGCACCACAGGCTGCTGTAATGGCTAATCCACCCACCATGATGAAAACACTTCCACAACATGAATTTATGCTCGGACAATTCACAGTGGTTCATTGTTTTTGGAATATTTTGCATCCAATGTCGATGGTCGTTGTACTGCATACTGAGGTGTGTCAGACATATTTTAAGACACTGCGCCGCACCATGAAACCACATGTCCCTGGAATAATGGGCCAAGTGCATCTCCTGGGTTTATTAACTTTTTTATACTTGTCCCATGGCACACAGCCAAGATTGCATAGTTTTAACATCCAGCTTGTATTGTGAATGTTAGAATGGGAAGGCTTATCATCTGTATGCTGGGAGTCTCATGAATTCTGTATGTATGATTTTGGCGTTGCCCTACAGGTCACCATGGGCTTTGCTTTTGTCTTCGGTCAGTTGTCCAATAAAAACATCCTGAATATAAATGAATGAATGGGGGGGGTACTCCTTTGCTGTATGACAAATACAGCAAAGGAGTACAGACCAAATAATTATTATTATTATAATTACAATGCAAAACTCACGTAATTCCAATTATAAACAGCTACGTAGCCCAGATTTACTATTACCTTAAGATGGTGGTATATGGTGATGTCAATGTGGGAATGCTGCAATACACTCTCATTACTGTATTTCTCACAAGATGTTATGACTATTCAAGAAGAGTCCCATTTTCCACAACTAAAGAAGAGGAGTAACATTAGGCTACATTTGGAGGGAAGATTTCAAATAAATTACATCATTATGTGTTATGTTGTTTATTATCACAATGACAAAACAAAATGTATCAACTGGATATCATAGAAATACCTTAATTTTGTTTTGTGATTAATGACATAAAATGACACAATGTACTGCCGCACAGCTTGTGCACACAGAATGTATTCAGTATCACAGATATCATAAACAGCCTAATCAACAATAATAAATGAACACTGTGCTTCATTACTAGTTTGTATTTGAACATCACCTATAAGCCTGTGCTGAAATTATTTTGTGATACAGTAGTCTGTACACAATGAATGTGTATGCACAAATGGCTGTGTAAACTGTTTAACAATGTTTAATTAATTACCAAATTAATTATAATTATTAACTTTGTGTTAGCTGTATTGCACAATATAGAAACAGGCATTTTCTCCACACATTATAACACACAATTGTCACCATTTATTACACAGAGTGATGCATCTATCTATTGACAATCAAACCTAAAGGTAAAATTACACCCCAAGACAGGTGATCATTTTATAATCACAAAATCTAGTATATATTTGTGTGCATGGCCTTTTCAAAGACATAAATCCCAAGACTCGTTTTGTGATGCCATCAAAAGATGCTAACTATAACAGTCCCACTGATCCATCAATGAGACACTTGTGTAGGTAGCCTACCAATACATCTTAATTTAATACTTGAAATATACTAGTCATCTTTTGACATAAGAAACACACTATGTGCCTAATTAATTATACTATTTATAAGCTTTCACTAGTAAGGAGTCGAACAAGACTAAAATATTACTTTTAATGCATTAAGTCAGAGTGTTACAATTGCCTCCGTGACGGGGGCAACCCTAACCCTAACCCTAACCCTAGTGGTTGGTCATATTAACCCACTATATCTCATATAAAAGCACTATCACTAAGTAATATTTATTTTTTATAATGTAATATTGTTACTTAAACAAAAGGGATACTGTTACTTTTTTATATAATTACAATTATTTAAATTACATTACTTTATTTTTCAATTTATTTTTTTCAAATGTGTGTATTTTTTATTTAGATTTTATTTAGACCACAATTTAAGTAAAAATGCGGTGAAATATGTTCATTTTCTAACATAAAAGCATGTAATCCCAGACAAAAAAAATCTGCTTGCATTGTAACACTATGTTACAATTGTCCCAGATCACTGTGTTACAATTGACCCTTTTCGGGCAGCCATGCTAAAATCCCATAGCTAGAAACACCAATATTAGCATAGGCTGACAACGTTAATTTGTAACCAATAACAAAGAGATACAATTAATCTAAGTTTACATTTGCTGTCATCTAAACTTTAGACAGCAGAAGGAAAATACTGTACCTTCAAAAATGTACTTTTACACCTCAAAATCAGTTTTTGTTGAAAGCTTTTGCTGAGGTGAAATGATAATTCTACTCTTAAGGACAGTCAGAGAGCATGTGCAGAAAAAGTCTCATCCCTCTAGCTTGTTTCTGATGAAAATGATTGAGTGTGTTATAATTGCCCCCTGTTACTTTTGACCCCAGTCACCCTAAGTTCAATGAAATTCGGTTCCAGAACTAACTGTATAAAATGTCTGGTATCATAGAATTATTGTGTAATTTTGCCATTGTATGGCTCCACAGAAAAAGGCCAACAACATATAATGTGTTATTTATAGAATCAGTGTAGAAATACTCTCACGTCTAATGGAAAAAGCATGATTTCAGTAAGAATTATGCTACGATGACTCTGACTCATCTAGTCCAGACCTATATAGCCTTTGTCATAAAGACCTTTTCTAAACAATTACCTTTTTTTTATTGTTAGAATTATAACTTCTGTCCATGGAGAATTGTCCAATCGTATTCTCCTCTACGTGGAAGAGTAACCACCGCAAAGCTTTCCAACCCCCAAATCAACTTCTACTCTAGGCCTACTTCTATATTGTATTCATCTTGAAACATGCTGGCCTCTAACAAAAGACAGAGCTGCCATTCTTCTCAGTCTTACTGCCATCTTTCATATCGCAGGCAGGAGGGGTTTTCAAAGCATTTAATATACTGCAACCATGCGTGCCTCTTATTTTGTAACTTCAAATGTGCCTCTGGTGGTTACAGAGCTCCATAGTATAATGCATTATAACTCAATGCAGCGTACATGCTCTCTCCACATTAACATGCCAGAGCTACACTAAGCCACTCTGCATACGGACATGCAAAGGGTAGGGATGGTAGAGCAGCGGGGACTGGGGCGGGGCAATGTAATAGCTACTGAAAATGGGGTCTGCTATGTATGGCGCCGGCTGATAAAAGCAGGTCACGTTGGCAGTGTTTGGGATGGCATTCTGCTCACCTAGCACCCTCAATGCCAGTACGGTGATCATATTGAGTGTCTGTCTCCTCTCGTGCCCCATCAAACATACAGTGCTCTCATCTATCACACGCCGCAGAGTCATCAGATAGTCATACTTGCTTGTCTCCTCATTGCCAACAAAATGGCACTGCAAGTAGGCCTCGATCTTACGCTGCTGCTTGCTCACGTCGGGAAAGTCAATGAAGAAACGGGAGCACATGTAGCGCTCCAGGGACTTGATCTCTGTCTCACTGGCTGGCCTGAAGTTCCGCACCAGCAAGTCGCTATACTTTAGTAAGCCCCCTCCTCGAATCTCCTCCGGGCTGTGTGTGGCGATGAGGTGGTTTCGGAGGTGGCTGATGGCCTGCTCAAAGTCTCCGTACATGCACTCTGCCTCAACAATGATTGTGGCATTCCCTTCTGATAAGTCTGCCCATGAGCCTGACTCTGTGTTATCTCTGATTGCGTCTGTTGGCCTTGGCTCCTGGTCAGCCAGGATGGGCTGCATGGCTGTGTCTGTTGAATGACTTTGAGCCTTTGTGTCAGAGAGTTTTGTCTTTAAAACATCTTTTGAGACTTTTCCGTCTTGGCACGTGACGGGGGGATCATAATATGTGGGACTTGTGCAGGTTTCTGCATCCCTTGAAGATTTGTGCACGGAGTCTGGCAGGGTAGAGTAATGAACCTCTGCATCCTGCAGTACAGGAGGCTTTGGCTTGATTGTTTTGGGTATTTCTATTGGGGGGAACAGCTGTGCTGTAAGGTCTGACAAATCTGTCAGTAAAGGCACATTTTCAGGGAGCGACAACTTGCTGCTATTCTTCCGTGATAATTTTCTTTGTAATTTAGGTGAGGGGCAATAATCTGGTACAATGTCCTGTGATGTGTTGCAGGTTTTCTTAGCTGGGGGAGGAAATGAGAATTCAAAATGAGAGTCTTGTAGAACTGATGCATTGTCACTCACATGGATTAAAGAGTCTGCTTTGAACTGAGGTGTTTCTTGATATTGGATTATTTCTTCTATCGATGTTTTTGTATGTACTAAGGAAAGTGGTTTGAAAGCTTTAGACTCTGGTAGCTCTTCTTCCTTCTTCTGCGGATTCGTCACAGAAGGTTCTGCATCTTCAAATGAAGGTTTGGGGGATGAGGTTGACACGTAGTCTCTTCTGTTAAATTGTCCTGCCTCCTTCATATTGCTTCCATGCAGTTTAAAAGCCATGTCTTCCCCAGAGGGAATGTCTATGTCTTCTACATCCTCTTCACCCTCCAGAGATGTTAAATCAAGGCCAGTACCGTCACTTTGTTTCACTTCCTGTGGTTCTTTCTTTTCCTTTACACACTCAACTACTGGATGCAGAAAGTCTTCCTCAGGCCTAATGACATCTTCCTCCTGGCAAGGACTTTCACTGCTGCCTGCCATCACTGAGTGTTTTTCTTTGTCCTCTCTTAGATTGTAAGATTTCTGTGATTCTATTTCTCTCCCCTCCAGTCCGACATCTGACAACTTCCCACCATGTAATTTTAATCCGTTAAACTTCTCTCCTTGTTTCTTTTCAGTCTCCCAGTAGGACTCCAGCATACGGTCGAGTATAATCTGGAAGGAGTCTACACTGAACTCAAACTGCCTTCGCAGAGAGCTTACAAACCTAAGCCCCACAGTTTTAGTCCTGTTGCTGGACAAAGAAATAAGGCTCCATCTGTCATGCTCATTGAAAACCTTGACCATCTTTTGCACATAGGCCTCCTTCATGGTAAGGCAAGTAATCTTGCGCCTGTTCACGCCACAAGGGAGAAAGTCTCTGAGGCTCTCCAGCACTACCTCCTTAATAACCTGGAAGTCCTCTTGTTGAGGCAGCTCCACTCCGAAAATGATGTCAAGGTCTCTGTAGCCCATGCCATTATCTGTCACCATCACATGGCTGGCAGTCGAGCCATTAAGGCGAATGTCTTTGACCTGGATGTCTCTTTCAACCAGCCGATCCTTCACTACACGAATGATATCTTTTGCTCTCACCTCCAATGTGGGAAAGTTCCCTCTCCCATGGATGGGAATGACCTCAGTCAGGACTTTATCCAGAGCCTGGACTTGTTCTAGGGTCAATTTATGGAACCTTTTATTCATCTGAAGCGCCATGATCTTAATCTGTAAAAAGAAAGGATTTAGATCACATTATGGCATATTAATAGTGAACACAAAGAAATATTTAAGTAAAGGTAAACATAGCCAAATCAACTAATGTATATTGTTTTGAGTTAAAACAAGAAATTAGAAAAGGTACTGCAGTCCAAATAGATTTGTACACAGTTTATATAGGATGCAAATTCATAATTCTGCACATCAGTGACTTTACCAGTGATTTAATTATTTACGTGATGATGTTCCCATCTAAAAATGAATACACACTCTTGTGTAACATCCTGTAGAGTATTTACAATTGTCTTTCCAAATCAGGTGTAGTCATAGTAGACTAGATTTATTTAGGGAGCTTGTTCACTCTAACTTGTGTTGTGTTGATTTAATGTAATAAAGAAGCAGTTACCATCATTACAGAATTTTGTATATACTTCATTAAGGGCAACTCTCACGTTTTATTTCTTTTTTCATATATGCACACAGTAGAATAAACAGTAAGCCTGAATATCCTGGAACAGCTGGAATGTAAAGGAAAATGAGAGAGTGATTTATCAGACACTACTGCAACTCTGCCTTGCATGGGATTCAAAGTCTTTTCACAATAGATCCACATTTTCAAAGGAAACTTCAGCTGGGTCCCAAATTATTAGACCATTTATCTGTTATTTATACTTATTTAAAGCTTGCAGGAATTCTATATTACAATCAAAAGTGTGAGTAAAGATCTCTTTCATAATAACGTGCTACAGGGTCCAGTTTCGAATTGCTGTTGGGAAACAGTGATCATTCTAGAGACCATGCATGAAATAATAAACCAAACTGCTGTGTTGCCGGGACAATAGCGCTCTCCAGTGGATCATGGGGGTCACACCATGCTGCGTCCTGCAGCAGGACCCCTGTGGCTGCCAAGTGCTTTCTTTTAAACAAGACTAGTAGTATGAGTCATACTGAATGAAGCAGCACTCCTGCCTTGTGTTTTCTGGAATTGTTTCTCTTTGTGCACAAAATGACATAATTGCTTGTGTTTAGAAAAGTCACATTTTATGCCATGTTTAGCCTGGCCTGCCAAACCTGTCGAAAACATGACAGGGTTTTAGTCGTGACATGCAATATTGATTGGCAATTCGCACACATGTAGCAATGTGATAATGACCACCACTTTCATGGAACTTATAGCTAAAATCTACTTGAGGTAGATAACTTTTCTTTGTGTCACTGATTTAAGTCCATCTACATTTTCATATTCATAAACTGATAGGCTGATAGATATCTAATATTGGAAAAACATTTATTGGCCGCACGTTTTAAAGCATCTTGCATGCAGCCACATACGGTTTAAAATTCTAGACTTTCAATCTGTTTTAAATTGGCTAATATAGGCTAGACTTTGTACATATATTTGACAGAAAACAAGAAGGCTATATAGGATTAAAAAAACACACATAGTTGGACAGAAACCATGAAATAAAAGCGTGCACATATTCGACTCATAAGAACTCACCTGCAGTATTCTTGTGTGATTAAAACATACACAACTGAATTAAAGTAGCCTATAAACAAGATCCAACAGGTTTAAATGATCTCCAACAGCCTTGACACTGAGGAAGCGCAGGTGCTGCTGACAGACTGTCCAATGCAATGCTTAAGTTTCTAGCTTATACTGCTCACTCTTTTATCAGACGCTCTCAACGGGGAACCGGTGTTTCCATGGCAATCTGGCGTCACAAACTTGACGTTAAAGCACTGACTTCACATTATCACATCAGATAATCAGCAAAAGTCTGAAAGAGCCAGATCGTAGTTAGATCATAGTTTCTATTCTATAAGAAAAAATTTAACTTCTTTCACTGTAAAATGCACTGCTACTCTACTGGAATGTAGTAGGCCACTGCTGAGCTTCTGCAGGGTGAAATATCGTCATCATATCACCTGCAGTGGTGTAAAGTAACTAAGTACATTTACTCAAGGACTATAGGCTACTTTCTTTTTTTTTTACCTTACTGGAGTATTTTTTATTCTGATTTTTCTTTTTACCTTACTGGAGTATTTCCAGTACTTTTACTTCTACTCCACTACATCTCAGAGGCAAATATCATACTTTTACGCCACTACAGTTGTTTGAAAACTTTTCTACTAGTTACTTTGTAGATTTAGATTAGATTATTACGAAACACACTATACCACTTCAGCCATATATATATTTTGGCCATTTGAAAATAGCAGATCTAGCTCACAATGTGTCACGATTCAAGGCATTGTGAGCTTGTAGATCGGCTATTTTCAAAATATTTTTGAAAACATTTTGAACTTGTGAAAAGGGACATTCTGCTCAATGAGTAATTTTACTTTTGGTACATTTTGAATTCCGGACTTTTACTTTGTAACAGAATATTTCTACATTGCAGTATTGATACTTTTACTTAAGTAAAAAAAATGCGAGTAGCAGTTCCACCACTGCATATAACAGACAGAGAGTGAGTCATCCTGGCTGCTCCTCCTGCCACACTGGAAAAACACAATTATGCTTAGTAGCCTATATCTACTCTGTCGTACGACGGTGTCACTCGCCGAAAATAGCAGATCTACAAGCTCACAAGGCATCATCGCAGTGTGATGCGGTTGGCGATGCGTTGTGAGCTTGCAGATCTGCTATTTTCGTCGTATATCGGCCGGAAAAGTATAAATCAGGCTCCATCCATAGAGCGACGCGACGGTGAATTGATCTTGCATAATGGTATCAGTTTTTTCTTTTCATATTAAGGCATAATTAACATTACATTGTATTTATTTTGTATTGTAATAAAATAAAGCTCGAGGTTATAGACTTATTAATCACAGATTCTTCTGGTTTACATAGTTTTAGTGTTTGAACAATGTTTTAATTTAAGGCAATAATAAGGCTTTAAAAACAACAATATTTTCCTGAGCGTCGAGGGGCATTCACTGCTTTTGTGACGTAGCGACCACGTGACAAATGACGTAGTTCATATTTTGGTAGTTTGTCAGGAAGTAGGAAAAGAGAGGAGGCGAAGAACAGAAGACTCAAAAATATCAACTTTACAGTATTTAACTTTATTTAATACTGTATTCACACCTCGACGGCCCTTCTTAAGGATTCGATCCGCTTCATTTGGGGGATTGTGACGTCTCAACATGTCGAACATGGAGAGTATCCTTTTGAAAACTTTGTGAGAATGTTATGACTCAAAATGGTAACGTAGCAAAATGTACAGTCACTAGAAAGCAACCTAACACTGTAAAAGCTTTAGTGGTCTTTACTTCATACTACTTATTATCAATGTGCCCCAAGTATTTTTGGTCGTTCTAAAACGAAGCACAGTGAAAAGTACATGTTGTGGTTGTCCTGTCGAAGCAGTGAATCACGACGTGTGTGTACATGAAAAACTGTTCACGATAACTTCTCACCCGAAACTCGATCCTCGTGTTATAGTGACTGTTGATTGGGGTGCAGTGCATATTAAAACTGGTCACCAAAATACTACATAGGGCTATTTTAGTGAGCAACTAAGATGTGGCCTCAGGCCATCAAGAAGGCACTGTACAGTTTACAGTTAAGAGACAGGCCCCTTAGCAAGCCATTGAGTTATTATGGATTGTCACACTGACAAATTGGATAAAGAACTTATCAATTCTAAAGAGTCTACATTTTAGCCAGTTTAGAATGGATAAGTACTTCATCTATGTCTATGTCATATCTATGACAATCTACATGTCTGTTAGATTGTCTTTTTTTTTAAATGTAAAATGTCATACTATTTGGGTGGCTCTTCCACTAAAAGCTAAAAGCCTGCTCTTTAGTCACACACACACACACACACACACACACACACACACACACACACACACACACACACACACACACACACACACACACACACACACACACACAGCCTGTAGCCTATGCATGTTGTATGATAATTGTAATAGACCAGACCGTGGAATTGTGAGCATAGGAAAAAGCTTTATACCAGTACTTAGCTATTAGGCGAGACATCATTCATTTAGATTTATTTCATTGTTTTTAACCCTTTAATTATTTTATGCTAGTTTGATCTTGAGATTATGGAAGGAGACAACCATGCAGTGCTATATTGACGTTTGGATTGTCTCCAACATTCGTGATGCCTTGATACCACAACCTGTCAATAGCTGGTCATAAAAGGTTCTTGAAATGCTCCCTCTGAAATGGACGGTTAAGCCATTGTACAGTTTTTTCCCGTCTTTCTTTAATAGAGACCATTGTTATGTTAATTTGACCATAAAGGTGGTCAACAAAAAAGACTTGTATGTCCTTGAGCGTTGTTAGTCTTTAACCTCCCATCACAGAACAACTCTTCAACCTAAAGTTTGCTGCCAAAGAACTTCTACGCAATTCAAAAAAATGTGACAAAGACGAAAAGATAGAGAAGGCTAAAATCAAGAAAGTAAGTACTGACAATAATAAGCAGTCAAAGTGGCACTGAAATATCTCTGCTTGCCTGCTGATGAGAGCTGTCCCTCAACACCTTGATATGTCCTCACACTAGGCAATCCAAAAAGGAAACATGGAAGTGGCCAGGATCCATGCAGAAAATGCTATTAGACAGAAGAATCAGTCGGTCAACTACCTGCGAATGAGTGCTCGAATTGATGCGGTCGCAGCAAGGGTCCAAACTGCAGTCACGATGAACAAGGTAGGGTTGTTCTGAATACCTGGACTTTACATACAGTACTTAGTCTACATCATCAGTCATAGTGTTCAGTTATGCAGTTTGTAAAGTTGTTGTTGCTGCTGATCTACACAGCGCTACTACAGTATGTCAGCAACACGTTTGATTTACATTCAGATAATGATGTATTATTCCACAGGTCACAAAATCTATGGCTGGAGTGGTGAAAGGCATGGATTCTACACTGAAGAGTATGAATCTGGAAAAGGTAATGCGTGTGCTTGTAAAAGAGACTAAATATGCAAAGAGAGAATAAATATAAGCGACTTAAGAGTACCTTGTAAAGCTGATAATCTGATGAAGTATTAATATTACTAGACTACTATGCAAGTCTAGAACGATTCACACGCTCTGTTTGTGCAGTACTCCTTTACCTGATGTAGTCGACTTGTCGTACATCATTTTTGGCATGTTGGAGTCTCAGGCTTATCTCACATTTTCTCATACGCCGTCACTTGGTGTAGTGGTGCAAACTTGCCGCAAAGCTTGGCCACTTTGCCAAGCCGACGGGTCGGGTTGGCAGATCAGGGAAGCCGGTGCTACACCCCTCCTAAACACAGAGATTTGGTGCGTACTCCGCAGAGTTACGGATGACACGTGCAGATATTAGGTTAGGTTTTGTGAATTCATAGATGAATATGCTTATTACAAAAATATGCTCAATGATTCCTGTTCATTAAGAAGAAGGTCTACCTGTTACTGTAAGAATAAATCACAAATCAACTTGGAGCCAGGACTGGAGAAGACATTTTGATGTTGTTATTTTCTCAGATTTCAGCTCTCATGGACAAATTTGAACATCAGTTTGAAACACTGGATGTTCAGACCGCCCAAATGGAAGACACCATGAGTAGCACAACAACACTTACAACACCGCAGGTACACATACGCCGCTTCCCCCATTATCCTCACCAGTTATAGCTGTAATATGTTCTTGAAAAACAAATTTCATTTGCACAAATATATTTATGTTTCAGAATCAAGTGGAGTCACTGATGCATGAACTGGCCGATGAAGCAGGGTAAAAAAAAAGATTGACTGCTCTTGGTTTAAAAAAAAAATCTCAATGTAAAATAATATTTATCATTGTTAATATAATATGTTCAAATTGCATATTTAGGTTGGATCTGAACATGGAGCTACCCCAGGGACAGACAGGATCGGTCGGCACCAGCGTTGCTTCGGCAGAGCAGGTACAGACACACACACACACATACAAGTTTGTATTATTTGTACTTGTTTTACTATATAGTTGTGAGAACATCATTATTTTAGGACGCCGATTTTATGAATGCCATTTTTATTTGATTTTTAACCCTAAAACCGAAACTACAAGCTCACAACATGTTTCGCTGCAACGCGTTGTGAGCTTGTCACGACATTTGCCGTGTGTAACACCAAAAATAAATCACTCATAGCTCTAACCCTAAACAATAAATGTAAGCTCTAAATGTCTAATCCTAATTCAACCCCAACCAGAATCTTTTCCTAATTAAGGAATAAGCCTAACTCTACAAATCTTTTTAACCATAAAAACAACCGTTTCTCTTGTAAGGACCAGGAAAATTGTCCTCACAATGTCTATTATTCAAATTCAAATATACTTGTGGGGAAATTTAAGTAATTTAAGTACACACACGCACGCACGCACTGCACAATGCTTACATAGTCACTGGGATTTATGTCTTTACTCAAATGTGACACACACACACACACACACACACACACACACACACACACACACACACACACACACACACACACAGTGCAAGAACAGAGGCCACAATCAAGAATTAACACAGAATTAACACACTCTAACACACTTACAAAACCCTCCATGTTCTGCCTTTGTCTAAGACACATGCTGTTTGTTGTTCCTTTGTTTGAAGGATGAATTGTCTCAAAGGCTTGCCAAACTCCGAGACCAAATGTAGGAATAAAGGAAGACTTCAGGAATAAAGGAAGACTTCAGTCGATGGGGGACATAACTGAGAGCTTCAGGTCAACTGTGTACTATCTGAAATGTATATTACTCCAAACTGCTCCATTACTTTAAAGTGACATTAATGATGTCTTTATTTTGCCTTTACATCACATACTTCTCTCTTCGGGTTCTACTGTATAATATTTTAGTCTATGGCCTTTATTGGTTTCTGGTATAATATGACCTCACCATGAATACTTTGGTGGGTGCATGCCAAAAACTGAAAAGAGTGGTGTGTATAAAATATATGCATTTCTCAAAATACATATTTACCAATGATGCAACTGTATCAGTATGTAAGTATGTTTCAGAAGTGCGTAAATTGGAATTTTATTTCATATATTTCTTGGGCATAAGTTTGTAATTTGTGGTTAAACAAAGAAATATATTTGGAATAGGATTTTGTTTATCTTATCACTGTTCTGGAGGTGAATTGACCTCTGGTGGTGTTGTGTATTGTGCTTTTTGTGTTTTAGGGGTGTAGATTAAAAACTGTTGTCTTTGGATGACCATTATATCAATTCTTTTGGGAAATGGGATATAACTTGGAAATTACATAAGCAGATAATAAAATTTTATAACCCTTTTATTCTTTTGTCTTTGGTTTTCAATGAATGTAATAGAACTCTGCATTGCATCTCATCTAGTCTAATGTCAGTGGATACTTATAATATGCCCTCTTGCTTTACCCTGGATGAGTCTGAGATCTACTAGAATTCTACTAAATATTATTGACTGGGCAGAGTAACGCAATAGTAAGAAGATATTGAGATGATAGTTGCTAATTGAGGTTGTAATGTTAAGCCTAAGCCTCTCATCAAAAAGATATAATGTATAACATTCCTGTGAAACAGACTGAGACAAGGTATGGACCTCTTCTCCAAGACAACCATATTTCCACCAAATTCAAGTTCAGTTTATGTCCCAAACTGGGCAATTTATGTTACAGCAGATAATGGTAAGAAACTCCAAGACACAGTAATCATACATACACAAGACATAAACATAGACATAGACATGATCACAAGATCCAGATAATAATAGCTACTAATAGCTACCTCCTCCTGCTTCCATTATTGATGGCACGAATGGAAGTAGGTAAAAATGAGAATTTGTACCTATTGTTTTTAGTTGCAGGGGTCTTTAACCTTTTGCCGGAAGGCAATAATTCATATTCAGGATCTAGGGGGTGAGAGCTGTCCGCTCTAATAGATGATGCTTTCTTAAGCACCTGCTGGTCATATATATGACTCAGGCAGCTGAATTGTACCCCCACAATCTTGCTAGCCCCCCTCACAACCCCGTTAACCCCCATTTTTCTGTCTTAACGCCAAGGTTTACATACCAACAAATGGCAGCAACAGACTATGAAAGCTCTGTAGAACAAAATCATCAGTGACTTATCCACCTGAAATTTGGCTAGCTTCCTTAAACAGAAGAGGCGCTGCTGACCTTTCTTACACACCATTTCAGTATTGTAAATAATGGAGCCAAGATATGTACAAGTGGTTACCAAATCCACTGTATGGCCATTTATGACACTACTTTGAGGAGCTAGTCTAAAATCAATACATATGTCTTTAGTCTTTGTGACATTAAGTTGTAGGAATGCATCTTCACACCAAGAAACAAAGTCATCTACAACTGGGCCATGACTGACCTCACTGTCACTCAGAAGATTAACAATCACAGAATCATCTGCAAATTTAACAATGTATCTGTTGTCATGTTGACTCCTGCAATCATTAGTACACAGGATATACAAGAGTGGGGAAAGAACACAACCTTGGGGTGAGCCGGTGGATGATGTTAGTTCTCCAGACAATTTACCATTCACCCGGGCCGTACCGTACCCCAAGTTACATAGTTCATATGTAGCCTACATCGACATGCCTACCTGGCTGGGGGACATCGATAAGTCCTTAAAGACCATACCTCCTTCAATATGTATGTCATTGTCAGCTAGACTGCTTTAATTAAAGAAGTTTGTTTTTCCGTTAATGGGTACTTGAGTTGAAATCACAGCCCTGTAGAAAGTCTGATCTTCATGTGAAACTCATTTATTGCAATTTGAAGTTAATCAGAAAGTGAACATTTTAAATATATATATTACAGAAACATTGCACTATGCCATAGTAGTAGACCTATGGGTTTTGTATCACGTGTTATTGGGTTACTGTGAAATTCCCTGCAGCAAAATGAATTTTAAAAAATGAGATTTGCGGTGGACATAGTCTATTTTATGTCTCTGTGTATTTGGTATTTTTGGAGATGTCTGTCCGACTCAGCTTAGACCAACCACACAAATGACATTTGGGACCATTAGATGGCAGCAAAGTCTCGTCCGTGGCAATACTAGTGGGTCTCAAACTTTTTCATGGAAGCAGGAGCACAGAACCCAGCTGACGTCTCGGGTTCCACCTAGCGGCCATCAGTTGGGACCATGGAGAGGTTGAGACTGGATCCGCGTTGCCATGTCCGCTTATTATAAGCGACTTTGTGCTTGTTTTTCTGTGAAGTAAATATTGGTGGTTGCGGTTTTTTGGGCTTGTTTCTGAAGTGTACTAATCTGAGTTCCCAGACGTTTTCGCCAGCTCTGGCGAGGAACAGTGTACTTGCTTATTTAGGCTTGCTTCCACATTTTTTTAATTATTACTTAAACCAGTGGTTCTCAAACATTTTCATTAAAAAGTTTAGCCCCATTTAGAACCTCTCCCTCCGCTATGTAGCTCCGATTCCGAAGCAATACAGCGGAGGGTGAGGTTCCGATTGGAGCTATAAAAAGTTTTGTGCCAAGGGAGGGGCATTTGTGTTAGAATGTTTAAAATAAATAGTTTTTGAAAATAGCCTATCTACAAGCTCCCAACGCGTCGCATCGTGACGCTGTGTGAGCTTGTAGATCGGCTATTTTCAAAATAAATAGCCGATGTTTAAAGTGCTCATGTGGCCTAATAAGTCGCTACTTTTGGGCTTGTTTTCATAGACATCGTTGCTCGTTTCTCTCTCTCAAAACCTGGCAACACTGGAATGGAGAGTCAATCAGCGTAAACAGGAAGCAGCTGATCTGGACTTCACTGCCAGCTTGTGATCATAAGACCAAGTAATGTATAACATGTTTTTTCTTTTAAAGACAAACAAAACCGTCCATATGAAAGTGCTAGCCCCTCTACCATGCCAGGGAAACTATTGGAACATGACTAGCTTGAACTTTAGCATAGCTTTGCTAAGCTGTTTTAACACTTAATTCGGTTTGTTTGGTTGATAATATGCTAGCTTGCGCTTAGCATAGCTTTATTGCATGAGCAAAAATGTGATTGACGTAAGGTGTTGTTTTATTTTGTAATCTCAAAGTTACGCCAACATGGCTCAG
Organism: Gymnoscopelus braueri; assembly: GCF_963280865.1. Classification (NCBI taxonomy): domain Eukaryota; kingdom Metazoa; phylum Chordata; class Actinopteri; order Myctophiformes; family Myctophidae; genus Gymnoscopelus; species Gymnoscopelus braueri. The sequence goes on along the minus strand of NC_137609.1, from coordinate 26,572,510 downwards.
TTTACCCCAACAATGATTATGGTGATGAGTTAGCTGTAGAATACAACTCTCGTAGACGTATTTATGATTCTGACGTTTTCAATCTACGAGAGTTGTAGGGTTCACAACCCCCATGGACACAGGGACTTTCTGCACTATACCCCGTAAACACTCCAAACATGTACACATTGAAAATAAAGGTGCTTACCCCCACGCCCCAAATGTTAACTCTCGCTACGGGGTAGTAGTTTAATGTAATAATCCATATCTTTCCATAAAGAAGTGTTTTAATGCCGTCTGTGGCCGATTCTGTCGGAAGTTCGCAATGGGCGGTAGTGACGCGCCCCATCTGGTGAAACCCGCAATTACATTCAATGTAAACAGGAAGTAAACGAGGGTGAAAAAATGGCATTCGGCCACAGACGGCATTAAAACACATTGAAAGATATGGATTATTACATTACACCACCACCCCGTAGCGAGAGTTAACATTTGAGGCGTGCGGGTAAACACCTTTATTTTCAATTTGTACATGTTTGGAGTGTCTGCGTGGTATAGTGCTGAAAGTCCCTGTGTCCATGGGGGGTGAACCCTACAACAATCGTAGATTGAAAACGTCAGAATCATAGATACGTCTACGAGAGTTGTATTCTACAGCTAGTGATGAGTTAATGAGTTAAAAGAGAACACTAAGATGAACTTATGCTGTCCTGTCCCTAACACCAGTGGTGTAGTAACTAAGTACATTTACTCAAGTACAATTTTTAGGTATTTTATTTTACCTTACTGGTGTATTTCCAATTTTCAGTTATTTTACTTGTACTCCACTACACCCCAGAGGCAAATATTATACTTTAACTCCACTACAATTATTTGAAAACCTAAGTTACTAGTTACTTTGTAGATTTTGATTATTATTACAAAACATACATTAACCACTTCAGCCTTATTTCGGCCATTTGAAAATATTTTCATACATTTGAAAACTTGGGACATGGGACATTCTGCTTAATGAGTACTTTATACATTTGGTACTTCAAGTACATTTTGATGCCAATACTTTTGTACTTTAACTCAAGTAAATTTTGAATTCCAGACTTTTACTTGTAACAGAGTATTTCTACAATGCAGTATTGATACTTTTACTTAAGTACAAAATGTGAGTACTTTTCCCACCACTGTCCCTAACACATAAGTGAAAATGTTCTCATCTGAACTGCAGCTGTCACAGCAGAGTAACTGAAGTAGTGAGAGGCCACACCTGGGAAAAAAACAGAAGCAAGACATTCAAAGTAATATTCTACTTCTCCACCAAAGGAAATGTCAAGCACAGCTATGAAAAAGAAGGTGAGTCTCATTATTAACCATTGTTGAGCCTCACGCTGTAAATTCTGGGTAGTGTTGCCATATTTTGTGAGAGAAATAAGCAACCAAGTCTAGGAAAACAAGAAGCAACTTAGGCCACATATGAGCACTTTAAACCTATATGCATCGGCTAGCCTATATCTACAAGCTCACAAGCTTGTAGATCTGCTATTTTCAAAAACTCTTGCAATAAAATGTGTAATTTCTTTTGAAACATTCTAACACAAATGCTCCCTGGCACAAAACGTTTTCATGAAAATATTTGAGAATCACTGGTTTAAATAATAATAAAAGTTTGGAAGCAAGCCTAAACAAGCAAGTACACTTAAGAAACAAGCCCAAAAAAACGCAACCCGCAACTACCAATTTTTACAAGCAACTTTACAGAAAAGGGAGCCCAAAGTCGCTTATAATAATAACAAGCCATTGAGTGATAAGTTGATGACCCTGTCTTGCACTGTGTTCAAGGTGCTGTTGATGGGGAAAAGTGGGTCTGGAAAGACCAGCATGAGGTCAATCATATTTGCCAATTACATAGCCCGAGACACAAGGCGTCTTGGAGCCACAAGTAAGTAGAATGGACTGACATCATCGTATCACATGATGAGCGTTTATTTTATAACAATCAATAATGCATTTATGTTTTTAATCTGCAAATAACTATCTCGCCTTCAAAATGTAGTTGATGTGGAACACTCCCATGTGCGGTTTCTCGGCAATCTGGTTCTGAACCTATGGGATTGTGGAGGGTAAACCTTATTTATTATTCACCTTCTTCTGACCAGCTACAAACAAGTTTGAGCTAATATGATCTCACAATACTGTTTTCTTTTTATCCCTTTTTACTATCAGACAGGACAACTTCATGGAGAACTATTTCACAAGCCAGCGGGACAACATTTTCCGGAACGTGGAGGTGCTGATCTATGTATTCGATGTTGAAAGCCGTGAGCTGGAGAAAGACATGCATTACTACCAGTCTTGCCTGGAAGCCATCCTGCAGAACTCCCCTGATGCAAAAGTGTTCTGCCTTGTGCACAAAATGGATCTGGTGCAGGAAGACCAAAGGGATTTGGTAAGACAGATGTGGTTTGGATACTTTGGAAATCAACAGTGCACCCCTCTCACACACGCACACACACACACGCGCGCCAAATCTGGCTGCTATTACTGCTCTTCTGTGGAAATTCTGTTCTGGTTTAAGGCCTAAATGTGATAGTCATACATCATGTGACAGGATGTCATCAGTATTGGCATGCAACTAAAGGGCCCTACCCTTCTCACTATGTTATAGTCTGTCAACAACGTATCACAGCATGTAATGCAAAAATGAAATGTGAAAATCATGTTCAACAGCTTGTTCGGCTTGTAGTACAGTAATACAATTGTTTTTTTTTAAAACAATGTGAATTACTTACAAGTTAAGTCTCACTAAGTGTTTTCCCACAACTTTAAGACATGAATGGCAGGGAAAGGGGGTTCGTAGACCAAGCATACCAGCAGTCTAAAAAAAGAAAACCATTCATGGAAAATTGGTCAATGTTCATGTACGGTGTGACCTAAGTTGTGAAATGACTGACGTTGGCATGGTGCTTTATCACTCCAGGTGATAATTCACTTTGGTTTAAAATCTGTGTATTAACAATTATTCATAATTCATACACAGATTGTACACTTTTAAGAACACCTCAATTTCGACGCTACAAATGTCTTACGTTTTTTTGGAACAAGAGGAAATGTTTTGATTTCTAGAAACAAATTCAATATTATTTTTATTAAATTACGGTAGTTTCATATAAACATGTTGACCAACCACTTCTATTTCAGTTTGAGCACATAAGGTACTACACGACCATGAAGTATAAATTATTAGAAATGAATGGTTAAAACATGTAGAAAATATTATGTAACAAGCACGTTCATATAACAAATGCCATTATTTCATTTAGTAAATTTAGCTAATATAACCCCTGAAAACGTCATGTTGATATCGGCTACTAACTACTGTGTTCCATGACACAGTTAACCACATGAACACTAGCGTCCCTGTTCTGGGCATGCCATTAACACATTGACTGCCAATCACGTAGATCTACGCGAACCGCTTTAAAGCCGTCACGTGCCAATCGCGTAGATCTACGTGAAGTGAAAAAAAAGAAAAAAAAAATTAATTTTTTTTTTGTCCAATTTCACCCAAAGACCAAGGAGATATGATTAGTTGAAGATCTAGACTCCTATCCACTTCAATTTTAACTTAAAACTTAAAAATGCTGTATTTCGGCTCCCGAGTACTTTTTTTTTTCCAATGAAAAACTCTGGCACTGGCTAAAAAAATATGAAAATAATTCTGGCAGTTAATGTGTTAAAGAAAAACATTTGCCAAAAATGGCAGACCTACAAGCTACCAACGTGGCACTCTGTGATCTTGTAGATCGGCTAATTTCAGTAAAGAGATTTGGCGTAGAGGGGAAAAAAGGAGGGGACCAAGTATAGACTGCTGGTGGCCTCTGGTTAATGAAGGGTTTAAGTGGTTAATATAACTTCCCATTTGCTGTTGCAGTCTTTATGATCATAGTTGATCCGCTCCTTTGGGACTGTATGGGGATAAATATTTGCCATAGTAAAACTCCTAAATCTTTTGTCGCAGCTATAGTTTAACAGCCCATTTGCTAACATGTATTAATAGTTTAGTGAAGGCTACAGGCGGTTACACACCGGCGAATGTGCGAATATACGCAAAATTCGGACTCGTTCCGAATAATTAAAAGACGCTTTTTCGCTTCGCTTTTCCGCTTTTTAGCGCCATGTACGCTTGCATTGACTTTATAAGGTTTTTAAAAAAAGCGTATTATTCGCACGAAAAAATCGCCCCGGTGTGTAAGGACCTTAAGGCTTCAATTTATAGTTTGTGTCACACTTATGCTTTACAAAATTGATGTATTTTCAATGTGTGTAGAGTATAAATGCACCTCTTTGGAGAAACCGAGAGAGAACATTGGCTGGTGAGAATGACCCACTGTTATAAAGCTGATGGTCAAGTTTGGGTGGTCATATTAGCAAAAGCAATCAACATTCAGTTATAGCAACTACAGTTAAAAAAAAGTACATTTACAAAAAAGGGCCTTGCTGTAGTTGCTTGCCTTTATTTTCTAAACCACAAAAAGAATTGCCTAAACAAATGTATTAGTTTCAAAATGAAGCTTTAAAGTAGCACAGATAATACATGCTGACTGATCCACGGAAATGTCTACCCCTCTGCATTTGAAATGTATTAATTTTCTAGAAGTGACAGGTCCTCCTGATGTATTAAAGCATTATAGTTATTAACTGTAGTGAACCTAAGGGTTTTCACCAATTATCAGCAGTCAATCACTGATTAAAAATTAAATTCGAATATCATAATTCTGACACATTGACTCAGGTGGGGAATGTTTTTGTTTCTCCCCCATCTAATGTAATCTTTTCTACTTGCTTTATAATACAACATTTTAGCAGTGAATATATGCATTGTATACAGTTAGGTCACTGTTACCCAAACAGTGGGTCGGGAACCATTTGTGGGTCGCGGATCGATTTTTGTGGGTTGTAAATATTTACTGTTTTTTTTTCTCTTTTCCTACATTTATTTTTTTTTCAAACAAATCACAAGTTTCATTAAAAAATTTCAAAAGTATTTAATAAATAAAATAAAATACTTTTAAGAAGTTGTGAAAATAGCAGATCTACAAGCTCACAACGCAGTGCGAAGTGACAGGTTGTGAGCTTGTAGAGATATGCTATTTTCACTAGTTTGGGTCCCGGGCAAACGTCTTCCCTTTTGGGTCTCGAGCTAAAAAGTTTAGGAACCACTGTATAGGTGACTAATGTTTAAGGTTCACTGTTGATAATGTGCTATTGGAAAGTGAGAATGGTTTCAATTGCTTAAAGTTTAAAGTAACTCCCTCAATCCATGTGACTGATGTTGTAGATCTTCAAGGAGCGCGAAGAAGACTTGAGGAGACTGTCCAGACCACTGGCTTGCACATGCTTCAGGACGTCAATTTGGGATGAAACACTGTACAAGGTTGAGAGTTTATTTGACCACATGTTGAACCGTGTGCCAACAGTACTGGCAATCTCTAACAAACCGCTGTCTCTCCGTGTTCTTAGGCCTGGTCCAGTATTGTATACCAGCTGATACCAAACGTACAGCAGTTGGAGACAAACCTGAGAAACTTTGCACAAATCATAGAAGCAGACGAAGTTCTTCTGTTTGAGAGAGCCACATTTCTGGTAAGAGAAAGCAGGCTGCTTGGGATGTATTCATGCTTGTATTTAAAAATGTATTTCTCTTCTGATTGGTGCGTTTTATATACACATACACATTATGTTGTAGGTGATCTCCCATTATCAGTGCAAAGAACAGCGTGATGCTCACCGGTTTGAGAAGATCAGCAACATAATTAAACAGTTCAAGCTCAGTTGTAGGTAAGCACACATTCCAAATGTACAGCTTTCACTGACCCCCCCCCCCCTTCCAAGACTGCTTGATACATGTACTTGGTGATTCTGATTTTAGACTTGATTTATTTCAGTAAACTTGCAGCCTCCTTCCAAAGTATGGAGGTGAGGAACTCCAACTTTGCAGCCTTCATCGATGTCTTTACTTCCAACACATACGTCATGGTGATCATGTCAGACCCCTCCATACGTAAGTTTGAAGATTCAGTGCATAGAACCATGCATTAAAATGATAAAAGGATATTATAATTTTCAGGACTTCTGAAAATAATCATCAGCATAATGTCTTTTATTTTATAGCATCTGCAGCGACTCTCATCAATATTCGCAATGCTAGGAAACACTTTGAGAAGTTGGAGCGTGTGGATGGACCCAAGCACAGTCTGCATATGCGAATGCGCTAGCTAAAGGAATGGAGTAAGTGGATACACTCAACCAATCAGTCCAAACTTCAGACCACAGGATGTGGTCCAGCCGTGATTCAAATGAGCAGCCCTGCACTGCCTCTCCTGTATCTTCACACTCAATCACAATTATTATTGAGTTATTGTTTGAAAATCAGTTTTTGTTTAGTCTAATTTCTACAGTGATCATATGTATCATGATCAGTGATGCTATTTTGTTGAAATATTTGTCCTAACATTAAGAATTAAAGGAGAAAAAACAAATGCTTGTGTTTACATTTAAAGGGCCAACAATGCTGTCATGCTTTGCCATGCTAATATTGGTATGGAATTATGATGTCATTAATAAAAGTACAAAACTCAAAACAAAAGGTCAGAACATGTGCACAAATGAATTGTATGCTAAATCTTGTTTTGATACATTTTAAACTAAAACCAAGTTTAACCATCCATTTCATATTTATTTAAAGGGGTATTTCACTTCAAAAGACTACTTGAGTCATTTTAACATTACTCTGGCTTTTTATTTTAGACATTTTATATTTATATCCATTTAGACTAATTGAAAACACGCCTGGTTCTGGTGACTAATATTTTTTTATAAATGTTTACAAAAAGGTGTAAAATGGATTTAAAAAGTAACTGGAAAAGACTCAAGCATTAGGACAATATCAGAAGCAGATACCTGTGTTTTCAATGAGTCTAACATGGTTCAAATTGAGTTTGAAGTTCAATGGGTTTATATAGGAAGGTGGCAGGTCTGATAAAATGAATATCAAATATCTAAATATTGAATCAAGCGGCTTAACCATCTGGGCTGCACACAAGCCAGAGTATACTTTAAAATCACTCCAGAGTTGTAAAGTGAAACACCCCTTTAAAACAGGCTGCATATATATGAACCAAAATCTTTAACATATTGGGATTAGATGGTGTAGTAGTCCACACTGGTCACTGACCACTTTCGAGCAGTAATGTTCAGCACAAGACTTCCAAGTGTTGATTATACAACAAACGGCCTTATCGAACACGGAACCCCTTATTCTTTGAAAAGCGATGTCTGTCATGTGGTGACACATTATCCCACTTGGTGTGAGTCAGCTTACACCAGAGGGCTATTGACCCACGCAGTACCCACCGAGTTATGCCAAGGTTAGCAATTGTCATGCTCTCCTTGACCGCATTTAGGCGGTATCTGCATTGACAAAGTAGGAATTTGTTAAGCCTTTCCCCTCTTTCCCTAAAATGCATTTCCTTGCAATTTATTTAGGGCTTTGTATTTTGTTAATGTTCAGATTTAATCTATTAAAGAAAGGGCATGTTTTGATATATTGTTTAAACTGGACCAGTCCAGCTTCATGTGGAAATCTGCAGTTCAATTTTTTACTGTGTGTACTGACAAATCAACATCATTCCTCCTAGGACTTATTAGCTATGAGGAGTAGAGACAAGATGTGCAGTGCTAGAACACAATACCCTATTAAAAAGAGAGAAATATTTCCTCAACTGATGCCACCCAAATATCGCAACCCAAATTTAGATGTTTACCCAAAGACTGCTTCTTCAAAATTTTGAGGCAACCATAGTTTATTTTCAGATATTTAATACATACTTTCATCCTATTTTAAAGCTTTAGCACAGTAATAAACGTCCTCAAGACATTCATATTAAATTGATATTGACATACAGTAGAACTCAAAGACTGAGCCTCAAGTGAGTAGCCTGTAGTTTGTCCAATATTTTCATGTCCCTCCTGTAACAATTACTCTGAAAACTTAAATTCGTTCTCATGATGGAAGTCAATGGGACATTACGGAGTTTGAAATGTATTGACCTTAAAAACCTTCACTGGTACAGTTCACATTCATACATTGGGCTTAGTTTGAATATTATTTCCATTTGCAAATCTTTCTGTGTTGACAACAGCTGCAGACTCTGTCTCAGGGACAGCTTCTGCATCTGTGTCAATTTCATCATCTGCCAACAGGCCACAGCATGTGTGGTTCAGCTGTTGCTCCAGAACAGTGACCCGCTGCTTCAGCCGTTGCTGAGTGGCTGTGTATTCACTAAGAAGTCGGGCAAATCGAGTCTGCAAGGTGTCTAGAGAAGATTCTAGTCTCTCCATCTTCTCCTCTGTGTCCGGTTTGCCCAGCCCCCCACTTTCGGCATTCTCATCCAGTAGGCCCTCTTTCATAAGTATTTCCCGACCCCTCTCCTCAAGTACCTTCTTTGCATCTGGGTACTCAGTCACTGCCTCCATCAAGTCATCCTTAGAGAGGCAAAACAGATCTGAGTAACCAAGGCTACGGATGTTGGCTGTCCGACGATTTCCCATTTTGCTGCCCTTTATATTAAGAATGCTAATTTCCCCAAAGCAGCTGCCAGCAGTTAGAAGGGCATAGTGTGTGATGCCATCATCTGCCACCACAGCCAGCCTCCCCTCTTTGATGATGTACATCTCTTTTCCTATATCGCCCTTACGGCAGATATAGTCGCCTGGACTGTACACTTGTGGGCGGAGCTTAAGCACTAGCTCCACCAATAGTCCCGCCTCACAGTCTTGAAAGATGCGGACTTTTTTCAGTGTTTCCAGGTGTACGTTAATTGCAATCTCTGCCCGTAGTTTGTTAGGCAAGTTCTTAAGCACCTCTTGCTCATCCACAGCTTTCTTGTTAGTCCAGAGATAATCGAACCATTTAATGACACGTCCCTCCAGCTCTTTGCTGACTCGGCGGAAGTGCATATAATGTTTAATGGCGTCAATGCGGGCCTGAAACTCTGCACGTGTTGCATTCATGTTGGCGATCATGGAGCCCACATTTCCCACAATTGTAGCAAAGATCAACACCCCGACAAGAAAATCAAAAACAACAAATAGGTATTCTTCATCCCGCACTGGTGCTGGCATCTCTCCAATGGTGGTGAGAGTAAGGGTTGACCAGTACAGACAGTAGACGTATGCCCTGGTTAATGATCCATACTCTGGGTTGGAGATGTTAGGATATACCCAAGTATCAGAACCAAATCCCAAAGACTTGGAGATAGCGAAGTAGATGCAGGCATTCCAGTGAATGATGACCAGAATGTAGAGCACCAAGTTGCAGATACGGAAGATGTTGGGGTAATTAGTACGTGTTTCAGTGCGGTCAAAGAACTCAAACATGCGTGGGAAGCGCAGCAGACGGTTGAATCTGAGCTGTGGCGTGTGGATGCCTGTAGTAATGTAAGCCAAATCTGTGGGGAGGATGGACACTACGTCGAGTTTGAACTGAAATGTACGTATGTAGCTGTCTCTTAGCTTGGCATGATCCTTCACCATCAAACCTTGCTCCAGGAACCCTACAACAAATAAAGCAAATTAAAGGACCATACTGCAATGCATTTTGTCTACCGTAGCTTATTATCATTATAAACAGCCACAACTGCCCTGAGATGAGTTAAACTAATTAGGCTCTGGGGTGGGTGTCATTGCACACCTTTTAATCGATAATGTGACAAACCAAAAAATAACCCTAGCATTATATTTTGCGCATCTGATTATCTCTAGCCAGTTTCAAGTTGGCAAATTGATTTTCATACCATAGTCAAATTAATTAAATCCAATGGCTGAAAATTAAAAAAAAAACACTGTATGCTGTATGGAAATTGTAAGTGCATTCTAACTGCATTTAAACAATACTTCAATTTATCTTGTGACAGTGTGTTGTGTTGAAATGATCTACCTGTGCGAAGTCTGACCATTGTGTCCATTATGTAGACAAGATCAGAGAGATAGTCCAACACCAGCCAGCAGATATAATTTCCCAACTGCAACTTGTCAAAACATGCCCTATGGATAAAACATTTGACATTTAACTAAAGCATTCGTTTAGTATTAGACAACACATCAGTTAGCTTTTCCCATAAAAATATAAACATTTAAACTGTAAGGTTTTTAAAGACAAACAGATTTTTGTCTTAATTTTTTTATTTCTTTCAGTACCTAGCCACGACAAGGATCCAGTTGTACAGCACGGCTGTTGCAATTACAAATAGCCAGCGATAGTATGCATCATCTGATGGGGACACGACAAACACCTCCCACTTTTTCCTAAAAACATGGAGTGGTAATAAAGGAGACATAATCTTATTCTGTGACCTGCTGTATATTTGACTGAACAACATGTCTATGTTCCTACACAGCTCAACAGACTTCATTATCAGACACAAAGCTCTCAAACTTGCTAATACGTTGGTTGAGAGATATTACTTCATTGTGTGTCACTCATATTGAATAGTAATAGTAGTAGCACTCATACTTAAAGATCCCTTTAGTATTGTTGCCATTGGCGTCAGGTTGCGTATTGCTGTTGCGACTGGGGGCAGCTCTTAGTTCAGGCCCACCTCGAAAGCGCTCCAGAAAAGAGTCTGGCCGCTCTTCTTCTTCTATTAAGCGTCTGTGTGCCCAATTTCTCAGTGTCACCACCAAGCTCACGAATCTAAAAGAGAAATATCCAAATCATACATTATGTTTTCCTTACATTTTAAAAACGTTTTGTATTTAGGCATGCACGTATGAACCATACGGTAAGTGAAATTCTGGACAATTGCCTTTGAAATTTGGTAAATGCATAGATGACATGGCCCAAACCTCTAGTATTATATATCCCTACTCTATATTGTGCCTGACCTAAACAATATTAGCACTACAGACTTCTAGTCCACTCATACCTATTTTCAACTCTGCTGGTTTGTTAGTGGGAGCATTCTGTGTTTTTAGGTAACTAGTGTGTGGAACTGGTCCTAATTCCATGTATACAAGGGCTAAAGGCTGATGATGCCTGTTCTCTGCTAAGTGTTTAGGAATTGCATGTGTTGGAAATTCTTTTAATATACCAGGCCAGGCCAAAGCTTTACCTTGTGAAAGCACCTCCTCTTTGTAAAGAATTTCTAGAATTTCGTCCTTGAGGATCAAGGTCAGCTACTCTTTGTAGCTCTGAAGATGTGTCATCACAAGCTGATGGCACCCTTGAAACAGAAAAATATGTTAAATGTTGAATAGAAACGTTTATATAAAACTTATAATATTTATATACAACATGGTCACATTGGGTACATAGATCAAGCATATTTTTACTACAACAAAATTACTGAATGAAGGCATAAATAAAGTGAGCGGCTATGACTATGACTGATTTGGGAAATACTAATTGTCTGCAGTTCTGAATGGCCAACCTGCTAAGAATACTGTCTCTGTCAATCTCCTCCTCTAAAGTGGTCTTCACAGAAAGGTTATGGGGCGACACGTCTCTCCCAGCCACCTGGCCCGTCATCTTCAAATCTGTTATGAGGAGAAACAATGTATTACTGTATGTCACTGTACCCCTCACAAGCCATCTCGATTCTATGGTCATGTTTCTTGCAGTGTCAGTCTCTGGGGAAAGAGGGTGAAACAAGTCTGGAGTCTCAGTGTTTATGCTGTGTGTTTGACAGATTATAGTCAAGGGACATAGGACGGTTGGGATTGCCTGCCACAGTCCCTGTTCTGGCCTGTTGCAGAGCAAGTGGTTGCTGTGGTGAGTCTGGTGACTAGCACATACTACAATATAACAATGGCGTAGGGATCTGATATGACTTCATTTAAAATGTAGCTTTTATTTGAGAATAAGTACAAGGATATTGCACTCTAAACATACAAATCTATTAGAAAATTGTGGTTTTGCATCCAGAGCTGGAAAACCAAAGGGAGGGGCAACAGCAGAGCCTGTGGTGCATGTGTCTTTTGGAAATGGACACAGATGATGAGGTGTTTAGACGGTGTTACCATTGTGTGACTAATTGGTAGATCATTAAGGAAAACACACACAGTGATCCTTAAGCACAGCGCTCAGTGAGACAGTCAGTCACTCCACCTCCCCGAGGAGCTTCATCACTTAGGAAACCAGGGCACTGACTACAAAGCTCAATGTAATATACTGTGTAGTATACTATACTATCTCATGACCCTGGTATACTGTAGGCACAGTTAAACAAACACTGCAGAGTAGTATGCTGTTTGTTCTCTCCCTCTCTCCATTTTTCTTTTACTCGTGGGGGGATTTATTTTAAAGATGTATTCTTATAATAATATTTGAAATTATGGCAAGACAATTGACTCATATTCTAGTACTACAGTGACACCACTATACTATGTTAATTGTAATTGGTTGACTTATTGCACTACTTTTTTTCCTTTAAAAATATATCCAGACAGTTGGCTTTATTTTATTTCTATTTAGTTACAAGACTAGATTATAAATGTATCTAATGTATGACAAAAGGTTTTTACTAATGCAATTGTCATTCATCTTTATTCCATTTCAATAACATTATATGGTGAAAACTAATTAATGTATAAATCCTGATCATATCTATGTCCCTGGAATGCTAAATGCAATACATTTATTATCAATTAATTGATTGAGAGGGATATTTGCCTACCTTAGTTTTGTCCAGTTACTCCAACAAAATCCTTGGTGCTTTCACACAGAGACAGCCAGAGCTCATTCCCAACCAGTCCATTGTCAATATCCATTACAGGTCTATACTCAAACTGTTCCTGTTGTACTCTACTCAGAGCTCCCAAGACCATTGCTTCCCCCGTTGTTGCTGAACATCATGTAACACTTTGCCTTTGTGTGCGTTTCCACCTCTTGGCGTCAGGCGTTGTACTAAATACAGGCATAAATACAGTTGTAGCCTCACCTCAGGTGTGTCAACAGGTCTACTGATGGACTAGTTGGAGAAGGTTGGTGGGCAAGCTGCTGTAAGAAATAAAGGGCGGAGAGATATTACCAGAGTTCAAACCGATGCTACAATCCTCTGTGCAAACCTGGTGGTCGTGTCTCTCGTTACATAGACCTGTAAGAAATGGCTTAAAGTGAACAGGAAGGAATACGTTGTCAGGCAATACACATAGACCTACATGATATAACCTATCAAAGACACCTGGGTATTAATGAAGCACAGAGCGCTTGAGAACACAGATGATGAGGCCACAAGAGACATGCATTTGCGTTTCATGTCTTCCTTGCCGTAAAGCTGTTTGACAGAGCATGACACTCATATTTAATGAAATACCCTAAGAGAGTGGAGCTTTGAGGCCCTAGGCTAGGGTCTCTATAGGCCCTCTCTATGCTGTAGGTTTTTGTATCTGTTAGCGATTCAACCCAGTGGACCGTGAACCAGACCAGAATGTTGCTATCAAATGTACCGTGGAGAAATTTGTCTTCTGTCAAGTATGTTATATAGCCTAACTGAAATATGTATGGGGACCATTGTGAATGTAAGACCACTGTGAAAAGGGAACTCAGGAGTAGTACCCAGTTAATAATGCATCAAATTCCACAGATAATTTCTAAACTCTAATAAATGAATGTTCAACTCATATAAATACACAACGGCTGTGCTCATAAAATGAAACATGGGCCAACAGGGATTTTTCTCTGCAGTTGTGCAATAGCTGTGTACTGAAAGGCAGCTATGATGGTAAAGGTATTTGAGGTTACATAGGTTCCTTAATTCAATTCAATAGAGCAAATCACCCTTATTTGGGTATTAACTTTTTTCCCTGAATTGTAGCAGTTCCTTATGAACAGTGTCGTCTGTTATTCCATCCCCCTCACCTTCAATAACAGCCTAAAAGCACAACCAGTAGCCCCTAGAAGCCATGTTACTCCTCAAACCCTAAACTCTAGCCTAGTGGTTCTCAAACATTTTCATATCAAGCACTCCCAAATTGATATGTATTAGGCCACGAAATTATTTTGTGCTAGGGACACCCAGAAGAGATTTGTAAACAAATGCTTTCTAAATGATTCCATATCTTTCAAAATAATTCTAGATTTTCCAAAAATAGATCTACAAGCTCAAAGCATGTCACGTTGTGAGCTTGAAGATTGTCTATTTTTGAATAGCAAAAGTATAAGAGAGTTAAAGTAGTTAAACTGATTTTGATGCTGTATTAACTAATTTTAGTGGGGACCTCCTGGAACCCGAGGGTCCCCAGGCCCCACTTTGAGAACCACCGCTGTAGCCTACTGGAATCTGTAGGGTTCATCCTGGAATCAGCATATCAAATTATTAGATATATTGAGTGAAATGTTGGCATTTTAGCCTGAGGGTGGCACTAGAGGATAGGTCATGGGGTCACTTAGTGTGCTGTGAGTTTCTGAGATAACTTGTGTGTAATTGGACATTTTGGACTAGGTTGAGGAAAAGTTATTGGGTCACCCAAATCAGTAGGGGCCATCCTCCAGGGAGCATGTATGTGCTCAGCGAGTTGCATGGCAATCGTGTGCCAGTGGAAATGGTGGCCTAAGGAGGTGAAGAACAAATTCCATGGCAATGAAGGCAGCAGTTTTTGAATTCAGCTGAATGGCTAGAGAGCCCACCTGGGAAACGGAACGTCCCAAGTTCGATTCCCGGCCCCAGCCATGTGTCAAGGTGTCCCTGAGAAAGACACTTAACCCCTCACTGTTCACCCCCTGCTCTCAAGTCTGACCACTTGGGTAGCAATCAGCTGGGTGAAGCTGAAAACTGAATTTCAAAAAGGTCTAAATATTATGGGCTCATCCAAAACAAACCCAGGTTCATGAAGGTGCACATAAAATACCATGGCATTCCAGTCAGTAGTTTGTTGTCTCATTCACAATTTGAAATTAGGGGGGGAAATAATAGAAGGGAGCCTACATTTTTTTCAATGTCATATTTATTGTTATGTATAAAGCACTTAACCACACGACCAAATCAAATTATTTGGTCATTGTCATAGAATAGCATGAAGCTACCTGTAAGGGAGCCATTGTTTATATTTGGTAATGCTGAATACAAAAGAGAGAACCTCAAAGCGCAATACAAGTTGTCATCGAGACAAAAAGGCACAGAAGAAGCCAGGAGAGTTAACTCTGTCTGATCCTTGAATTTCATCCAACATAAAGGAAAAACAAAACAAAAAAAACAGATTGATACAAAAACAGCCAGTCACCCCCACCACAGCTTTCACCTAATTTATAACCCCAAGAAATTGATGTTCAAGAATACAGAGAGCACATCAGGCTTGGTCATTACTATAGCTTGACCTTACGGCTTCTGTATAGATATGTAGCGGTTCATGATACCAGTTTAAAAAAAGAGACATGCATGCACTTCCATAATAGGTAGAGGGAATGTTTGGGTGCATTGTAGGAGATGCCACACCTAAACCTCTAACCCCTCCCACTTCTGTTTTTGCCAAGTCAAACAGATACAGTATTAAGGAGTATGGTATTGCGGAATGCTTACTTCTTTGTTAACATGGAGGATATAATTAACTTATCAGTCTGAGTAAAAATATGTAAACAACCTTGCAGCTGGAAATATCCAGACATACGAAGAAAAATCATTTTTATACATTAATCAAAAGTTTTGCATAATTGAGAAGTAACATACCAAGTTGTTTTCTATAACACAATGCCCGTGTCCTTTTAGGAATGTAACATTTGGGGCTTACCTTAAATAACAAGACAGCATATTATTCTTCAGTACATTACAAGAGGTTGGGTTACCAAGATGAACATTTTTTAAATTTGATTGGAAACAATCATGGTGATATTATTTTCATCCTAAAATTGTTACTTCTTGAAAAATATCATTCCTTCAAATTGGGGATGGGGGGGGTCTCCTTCATCAACCAAATGGCTGGTAGGTGGGTATTTTATCAAGTGCCACACAAACAAAGCCAGTCCATTATGCTCGCTTCATTCCTCTGCCCATCAAGCAGGCAAAGACTGTCATCACCAGCTTGGGCTTCACTTCCACAAGGTCTTCTGGGAGCGCGTAGACACGTGCACCAATCTTCCTCGCCATAGACACAGCATATCTGGGAGGGGCATCAAGATTAATGCATAGAATAACATAACACATAAGCATGACACGTCATACGCTGAAATTAGCCGATCTACAAGCTCACAGACGCGTCACGTGATATTAGCATGATATTAGCTCACGTGTTGTGAGCTTGTAGATATACATTTCCCTGTGCAACACCGGCGAACTATCCCTTTAATGTAGAAGTTGGGTTCTGTTAATATCTTACTTAGCATTGTCCAGCTTGTCATCTTCTGAGAGGCTGCCTGTCTTTACGAGGTCATAGCTGATACTTCCAGGTTGGATGGCATCTATCAGGTCAACCACTGCCAAACTGCTACTGATCTCTTTGTCCTGACAAGCATAGAAGTAGATGTTAATCCAGTCCAGTGATATAAAATACACACTTAATCAATTAAGAATGGGTTTACTGAATAAATATGGGGAGATATCAGATTTGTTAAAACTTCAGAGAAATATGCCAATATATTTTTATTTGTGATAAATTACCTGTAATAAATTGCAAGTGAGATATAACAAGTTAATTGCATGATAATAAAGTTAAAAGGTAATAAACTGCCAGGTGTTCCTCTGGGGTCGCATTCAATGATTAACTATCTCTAGATGTCAAATAATACCTATGCAACCGTTAAAATTGTTTCCACAAAGTCATGAGAAACCTAATCCAAAGAGCCCTATACACCCGACAAACCTTGAAGCCTCGAATCGTTGTAGATTTCCCAGCCTCAGACAAAGTTGCGTTGACCCATTTTACAATAATGTCATCATTTGCTTTCTGTCCATCTCCCAAATCCTCCAGTACATTCAGTGTATATCTGAAAGAGATAACAAATAAGCATGTTTAAAATTGAACAAAAAGCATTTGCACATCCATTCAGTCAGTAAGTATGCGGGTCGAAGTAGCTTATTGTCAGTATCAGCCGAGCACTGAGGGAGTCTATCCCTTTTACAATGTGCTAGACCCCTGGGAGATGGATTGCTAACGTGGAGACACACCATCAGCTCCCAGTACTTAAGGGTTACGGCATGTCTTAGTTACCAAAACCGTGCTACTAATACGCCAAGCTCCAGTACCAGGGATTGAATCCAGGACCTTGTGACTCAAAAGGCGAGCGCTCTACCAACCGTTAAATCGGACAACATGCATCAATCAACAACTGACGTGCATTCACCAAAATAATTAAAACCATGATATATTGTAGAGTGCAATAAATGTGTTCTGCCAGTGGGAACTTATGCTCCCGTTTTCCTTGTATGATCTTGATGTGTGAAAGCGTCAAAGGACAAACAAACCTTTAAGTCATAAATAATGCTGATAACAGCAAAGCAACTGAAAGGCCCGAGTTATACAAACTATATCAGGTTGAACAATATACACTATGCATTTCAAATCATAGTCACACCTTGTAGGACCACTGGGAATGCTAAATGGAGGCAAATTGTTGCAGTGTATTTTGGTCTCCAAGGTCATTATGAATTGCAACATGGGTGGCCAATTAAGTTCTCTCTTTAACTGTTGATAGCAAAACAAATAATTGTTGAACCCATTAAGACCTGAGGCTGATTCTAAAAAAATCCAAACAGTTTTCTGAATAACTATATCAGTGGTTCTCAAACCTTTTCATGTCAAGGACACACAAAATTATATGTATTTGGGTGCCGACCCCATCTCAAGAATTTTTGTTCCAGGGACCCCCCGGAACAAAATGCGAACAAAATGTTTGTTTAAAAAAATATATATATTCAAAGATTTGCACAGATTTTCATGATTTTTCAAAAATAGCAGATCTACAAGCTCATAGCGCCGCACGAAGTGAAGCGCTATGAGCTTGTATATCTGCTATTTTTTAATAGCCAAAGTACAAAATAATGTTTAAAGTGGTTAAAATGATTTTATAACCACTGTCGTCCCCAAGGACGGCAAAATGACACAGATGCTTTCCCGGTTTTAATGGGTTAATCTTATTCTATTTGAAAAGTTATGTGCATATATATAAGCATTGCCGTATTACCTTCTCATCAGCTGCCACACCAGAGCAAGAGTAAGGGTGGGATTGCCATCGTTCAGGTCCTGCCCGCCGATGCCTACAAGGGAGAACTTTGCCGTCGTCTTGCCCAACTCTACTGCATAGTTACAATTCTCCAACTAGGAGCAAAAAATACAAAAATCAGGGGTCATTGCTGTTTTAATATTCTTTAAATGGTGTACAGAGGATTAAAACAATCATGTGAAAATGGTTACCTTTTTCATGTTGGTTCCAATCTTGGGATATGGTGGCTTGTTAACCTTGTTCGTCCAGTCAACGGGTACTTTGATTTTCTCATACAATTGAAGGATGACCATAGCATCCTGTAGGTCTCTACAAAAGAACATTGAACATGGAACATTTGATAATCATTAACTTCAAACAACTATTAGACAACACCTATAGTAAATACAGTGCTTAAATAAATACAAGATGCATTATGTTACTATTAGGTAAATTGTGAACTAGCTTACCCATACAGATGATTTACATGTGGGTTTACCCCCAGGGAATTCATCCAGTTTCTGAACGTTCTCTCTTCTCGTGACTCACCTAGGGAGAAAAATAGAGAGGACAGGTGAAGTTAAATGGCCATTCAGGAATAGGAGTATAACAGTCTGGCATCAAAATTGTACTTGATTGAAGGAAACGGAATTAGAATAGAATGTAAAGAGTTCTCAGTGAGACCATTGTCCATGTCTTTAAACCAATGCCAACAACAAGCCACATTCCTAGAGCCATTATAATTCGGCATTCAGAGCTGAACTTTATCTATGGGGACATCATTTTCAGAAACTGACATTAAATTACATTTCTTGAGTTTCACAAAAAGTGCCCCAAGTCCACTTCAAGGCCTTCTACAACTCTTTGCCCACCTTCCAGAAGTCCCCAGTCAATGTCCTCATTCTCAGGTTTGGTTAGAGATGGATATTTGTTGAACAGATTGGCCACAAAGGCAAGGTTGAGTTTAGGGTTGCCACTGACGACATCAGCTGGAGTGACAAACTGGCGGCAGCCCAGCCTGTCCGCTTGTACCAACATGGCATCTGCCCTCTTCAGGTCGTCTTTCTCCTGGAAAACACAGAGCATCAGTTCAGGTCAGGGATGGATCATAACTCACACAGTGGCCATTTTGTTCTTACTTCATACTCGCGACCCATGTAGACAAGGCATTTGTGATGTGACAGAACCGTTTTAAGCCCCATTTATACATGTACAGTGCACTTACACTGAAGCCTGCCATGCTAATGTCTATGCGTGGCTGGTCCTCCTCTGTGCCTTTAGGGGAGATTTGGTTCAGGAGGTGAAAATATGCCTTGGAGTCCTGAAACAGACAGATGAATAGATTCATAGATAGACATTCTACCGTTTGCAACAAAGACTTTCCACAAAGCTTTTTTTTCACAGCTTTGAAATTTGTTTGGACCCTAGTGCACAAGCAGCAAAGTTGAGGTTTTCTCAACTTTGAAGCCACACTTTTTCCTGTTGAGTGTCCAGACACTGTGGAAAAGTGCAGCGATGCTCGTCTCCATAGACTTTGCATTGAAATTCGATGCTCAATCAGAACGTGTCAGTGTTATGATGCTCATGCTGCTGGTGTGAATTGAGTGTTGAGCTATTAAGATCCTTGCCAAACAGAAGAAAAGTTGCCATACTTCCTACCAAACTAGAAATATTGTGTAAACATTACAGGATTTCTATTCCAGCAAACAATTACTGAGGATCTTGTCACTAGAGATATAATTATGATTGTCACAGCTGTTACAATTGGTGGTTATTGAGTTATTCAATGTTACTGTAGGTTTATATCAACTTCAGGACAGGAACTCTGATCTCTTACTGTTACTAATTCAAACAACAGCTGCTTCAGTCACCCAGCTGAATTGTGAACAATACAGGCAGAAATCGAACACTGCTGTGTTTGTTGTGTCAATAGGGACAAAGCATCAGTTACAGAGGAAGTGGAAGAGAAAAGGCAGAAATATTAAACGACAGATGGAACTAGGTGACACCATCAACAGAAAAATCTATTTTAGTTCAAGGTAAGCAGGCTCACCTTTATATCAGAGCTGAAGTTGTTAATCTTCTGCCAGCCAGCATTCTCCAGATGGAAGTTGGCCCAACGCAACAGAAGTTCTTCAGGAGACAGCTTCATCAGATCTTCCAAGGTCTCTCCATCTCTTAGCAAGGCTGCCAATGCTGAGGGTGAGATGTAAGGAGATATTATTAATGGTTACACAGCTAAACCATTTCAAATTACATGGCGGGTAGAATTCAATTCAATCTTCATTTCAGACCCAGGAAGATCCATATCACAATTAAGAAAACACCACAATAAAATAACGGGGGGGTCTGCTCATAATTCCGACATCCCATTATTCCAAAGGAAAATGGTCCATCTGAATAATGACATGGCACTGTACCTTCATTCCTGCTGAGCTCGATGTCAGCAAACAGGCCAATCTTAATGATCTGCCACAGAAGACCCAGCACCAAATGAGGCTTCCCCTCCCGCAGGTCTAGAGCTCCAATGTTCACAACATGGCAGCCTATGGCGGAGGCAGAGTTCAGCGCCAGGTTCAAATTTTCCTATAAGATACAAACTATTAGCTGGAGGAAGTGTCAATGAAAGGGAAAAGAAAAACAATGTGTCCCATTTTTTCATTTGCACTGACCTGTACTGTAAACGGTGTCAGCTTCTTCTTATTTATGGTTCGCTCATCGATCGTGTCTGGCACCGACAGGTTGATCATTTTGCTATACAACCACAGAAAGGTAAACATAAAAGGTTTATGAGCCATCTAAGCATAATATGATAGTGGTATTTGCCTTTTATACAGCTCCTATCAGTAGGGTGCCTAGGTGACGAAGTTAGTCATGATTTTGGCTTTGAAGCACACAATAAATCTCACCAGAGTACTATACCATCTCCCACGGCCGTGAACAGAGAGTCTGCGTTGGGGTCCATTGGCAGGACATGTTTGCAGTCATCATCATTTTCCAGAGCAGTGTTGATCCAGTTGACAAATGCAAAGCGCTCCTCCTCTGCAAGGGCCAACATATTAAGACATCATTCAGCCAACAAAAAAAGAGAAAAGCAAGCCATTTTTATATATTTCCCCTTGGGAAGGCACTTTCGGTAGGCAACACCGTCCATCGTGGTCTCTTATTTACATAGGAATTATGTGTCGCACATTGAAAATCGACACGTTGTGATCTTCCAGCTATTTTCGCAGTGCGATAAGATGCACAACTAAGTATGACCCAGGCTTTAGTGTTGTGTCTTACCAGAGAAGGAGTGTTGCGTGCCTTCACTAGACTGCTCAGATGTTCCTCCTATGGCGAGGATGCCTTCTTTTCTGTTGATGGCCTTTCGGAAGCTTTTAGCAATATCACTGCTTTTCAGCTCTTGGAATATCTGTAAAATAAAATAAAATAATGCTAAACTGTATTCAAATCTTTACCATTGTCTACAAAAACATCTGGTAGCAGATTGTTCTAAAGGTACCCTCCAACCCAATTGATAGACAGTAGCAACCAAAACATAAAAAAATATCCCATACGGTACATTGTACGATTTCATTTGATTTATACAATTGCTAGCAACCGTCATACATTGAAGGTTAAAAGACAATTGAGGATAATAAAAACACAGTAAAGTCATACACTTATTTCCACTGTGGTCCCAATACACAAAATCAAAAAACATACATAGATAAATAAATCTGAGAATACAAATTTTAAAAAGGCTAAAACTATTTACATCAAGTACTAGCAAATAAAATACAAATACCTTACATTCTTTACTCAAACAAGACAAGACTATGGGAAGGCAGGCTGTCGAAACCAATAACCAAATTAATCTTGCTTGCTTGTAGGTTTAGATTAATATGCGCACACACACACACTTTTTTTTTTACAATTTCTTATATTCCTTGGTATCAAGGAATCGACACAAAAAAATCGTCGATTAGTCTGATTAACCACTTAACCCTGTGTTATACTTTCTTGTACAATGTGGCGTGCAAATAAATAAGCAAAAATAGCCCATCTACAAGCTCACAATGAACGTGTTGCATCGAGACGTTGTGAGCATGTAGATCTGCTATTTTCACTATTTTTCGTAATCGAGGCAAAAGTCTGAAGGATCGATGTTGTCTCCCAGCCCTACTATGTGGTATGGTTTGTATGTGGTTTCATTTAAAAAAATATTTTACAATGTACAATTTGACAAAGACATTTTACTGAGTCTGATACTCCCAGTACCAGCCCTAGAGGCCTTATTGTATTCAGGCCACAATGAGCTATTCAGCCTGGAATTTAGTGACTTTAAAAAAATGTATACCATGCACCATAAAACAAACACAAGGCCACAAAGTCTACGCTTACGTTACTGTAGTTGTACACTCGAGGAAGAGGAAGTAACCACAACGTACAATGATGGCTTTGGGTTGCAGACAATTGTTTCTTTCAAATGTGTAAATGCATTAAAGTGCCAACAGTTGTAGCTCAGATTGATGTTTATGGATACTGAATAATAGGTTTTCTGACTGATCTAATCTAGGATGTACATAATTAACCAAAGAGACATATTGTGTTCATTATAAAACAACTTCGTTTTAGCAACTTAGCCAACCAAACAATAAATAAAGCAAACCATGTTTGTTTTCCCCCTTAAAGTGGTCATATCCTACATAACTGTGGTTTAAACAAAATAAGAAAAAAAGTTTAAAACTCCTCACATCCCTAAAAATAGTAAGATTACAAATGAGCCCACCACACCTCTCTTTCCTCTAGCGGCTAGCCACTCTCCAGATGTCAGTGGGCACATTCTGAACAGGGATACTAGTGCAGAGGAAATTCTGCACTAGTATTCTTATTATATAAATAAAATAAATAATAAATAAAATACAACATAAGAATAAATAGCTATACACTCGCTTATCCACTCTTGATTATACTAGTGGAAACAACCAGCATCTCCCATTTCAAAAAATTTCTACAGTGGGAAAATTCTGTCCTACCGTTATGTTATTTGTGTATACTAACTACATTGTGTTTGTTGTGTATAGATTTAGCTTTGTGCTACTTAGTTTTCATCTTACAAAGTGAATAGGAAAATAACCACTTGAAGAGCCTCATCGGTCAAAACTAAGGTGCAAAGACAACATGCCTAAGTGACAGTGCAGTGTAATAGGATAATAAGCTGAACAAACAAATAGCAGCCTGTGAAAATGTAAAGAGCTGACCGGTATGTTGTTGACCCGGGGAGGTACCTCGATGACAAACATAATGAAAATTGTCAATATTTACCCCTGTTTGACACCGGGTTAGTACTTGGTTTATTTGATTGGCCCTAATCAAATACAGCCTAGATGGTTCCGCTCTCCTCACAATGAAGACATAAAATTGGCCCTAAAAGATAGTCCGATATATTTGATATATTAACTCACACAATGAGTAGAGTGAAACACTGTATGTCCTACAACAATTAACACTAATGACTATGTTATTATAATATCATCCACATCTTTTTTGTTAAGATGTGGCCTGACAGAAGTGACATTTTCCATGATTAATTAACTTTTAATATGAGAATACACATAGATCATTGTGTATAATAAACATTTTAAATTCACATACTTAAGTCTCACACAATGATCAAACCAAAATAAATGAAGCCATTTTACAGAGCTTTTCTGTACTCATCATTTAAATAGGATGATAATGATAATGTGTACCTGACCTTAAGGAGATCTCCGTCATATAAACACTGTGTGATATCTGATATTTATCGATTCTTAATCAATATAAGGCGTTTTGTTTCATATAGTTTTTCGTTTTGCACTAAAAAGCAACATGTCCCTTCAAAAGAAATGTGGACAAATCTGACAAATATTTGTCCAATGCAGAATGTGCTTGTGCACCTCTAATTCAGGATTCTGATAAGATTTTTAAATCGACACTTTTTAAGGACCTCAACTACAACACTTCTGTCCACTTTTCTGTCATGTTATATGACTATCAGAGCCTGAAAACCTAAGTTAAATGGTTCTGTGTAATGTACATCTTATTTGTTTTGTACAGATCTAACTTAGCTGTTTTTCAGACGTGGGTGTTTTTTATTTCCCAAATTACTTCTGCAGTAACAGTCTCTTTCCCCCACCACCATCCATTCCATTACTGTGAGACATGGAAGTTATGAAAAGAGAAAAGAAAAAACATCTGTGGTCCTCTTTGGTGACTCAGCAGGCAAAGACTCATGTCAGGATATAGTGTATTTGATATAGTGTAGAAAGAAAAACAAGTAACTGGACATTTTGAATCCCGCTACAGAACAACACTATATGCCTCATGTTGTCCAAATTATTGCCCTCTCATCGCTGGCGAAACAAAATACTGGAACTCACACCACTTTGCTGACCTCATTTCCTCATTCCCCATGTGTGCGCATGTGGAGGGGGTTCAATGCTATTGTGCACAGAGTGAAACGCTCAGTGGCTAAAAAAGGTGCTTTCCACACAGTGGTCTCACTCAGTAGCCAGTGGTTCTTTTGCCAGACAAGGAACCAGACACCAACCGCCAACAAGAAATTTCTGACCAACAGGTGAAAAACTTGTAAAACCTGCTTTGCTGGCGACAAGTTTCACGGAATACCAACAGAAGGAGTAGTGAATAACTTAACATACCGACACAAACTCGTCAAAGCTGATCTTGTTATCTTTGTTGCGATCCAGTTTCTGGATGATGTCCCTGACCCTGTAGCCAGGCAGGGGAACGTTTGCAGCTTTGAAGAGCTCATGGAGTTCATCGTCACAGATATATCCATTGCTGTCCAGATCTATGAGAAACCAGAAAATAATTGTTGTACAATAGAGTCAAACAAGGTACTGAGGCTATATAAAACAAATGTTTTTTTTTGTTATCAATTGTTTTTATTTATCATATCAGCAATACAATTATGGCATTAGACATACTGTAGAATAGATGCATCATGTATAAAAACGAAACAAAAAACAGATACAAATACATACACAACTTAAAAAACACAAAAGGCTCAAGAAAAGAAACTATATAAAACAAAATATGTTGAAGATTACCATGCAGACAAATAGAAAAGTCCTACAAAGTCGTAGTCAAATTATAAGCCCTTTTTTCCATCCATCTAATAATACCAGAAAAGAACTCAAACTCACCAACTTTCCCAAAAGCTTCTCTCAATTCTTCCAGCTCGTCTTTTGAGATTTTTCCTGCCATTTTCACGTGATTGACCTGAAGTGGTCAGTCAGAGAGAGGTGGGTCCTCTAAAGAGAAAGAGAGCGCAAAGTCAAAAAGGAGGACAGCAGTAGGACACAGAGTGAACTATTTAGGCCCAACAGGCAAGGGAAGATACACACTGGGCAAGACCTGGCCGATTGAGTGTCTAAACGGAAGTACCGCCCAAGGAAATGACGTTGATGCTTTACAAATCTGTGAATGAAACGAGTGTTGTGATTGGTCGGGGGAAAAAATCCGGGGGAAACAGGTACGACGGAAGTTCCGCCCCTGTAAACACTCTCTGCTTTAGATCGTGTCCAGGCTTTTCTCTTTGCAGATGAGTAAGGCTGGGAACGAAGCTAGGGAAGATAAGGGCACTTGCCCTTGTGGGCTGGATGCACCAGTTTCTGAAACATAAGGTTACTACTGTGACGGGGTGGTGGTTGTGGTGGTGGCGGCGGCTTACATTGTGGAACTTAAACAACAACTTTCATCCTTCTAGAACTGAAAAACCATGATAAGTGGGAATCACAAATCTTCCAGAACACTCAAATGCATAAATAGAAAAACAAGGAATCAGACAGCTGGGGGACTTTTGCCTCTCCCAAGTTAAGTTTCAAGCCAAGGGAATCACCTTGCAACTGCACGGCTCTCAGACCAAAGAGCCATCTGAATATCACATA
Source organism: Gymnoscopelus braueri (assembly GCF_963280865.1). Lineage (NCBI taxonomy): Eukaryota > Metazoa > Chordata > Actinopteri > Myctophiformes > Myctophidae > Gymnoscopelus > Gymnoscopelus braueri. The sequence goes on along the minus strand of NC_137609.1, from coordinate 26,546,410 downwards.
AAGAACAGGAATTCATTTAACTTAAGCGACTCCGATCATGTTCTAGATCTAGTGGAACAGGAATGCAGTGGGCCTGTGCAGAGGTGAGCAGGGTGTGCTGCTTTCTCATTCAGGGTACTCTTAAAGCTAAACTGGAATGATAGCATTCCTCTATGATAAAAGTGACACAACAACAGAAAAGGATCTGACTGCATACTCAAGGAGCACAGATTCTCTAAAAAAATACAGTGTTACTCCTTACTTTGAAGTCTGTATTTTATAAGCTAGCTTTTCATAACAATGTTTTGTCATTTTGACATTCATTAAGACATGTTATCATTACAGAGCTGTTACAATATATTCAAATTGTAATTGTAAAAAGGGAAGCCTGCTGAAATAATAATTTCCTGACTGATATATTGATCCATGGTAATTTCAGCAAGTTGGCCATTTCTAACCAACGGCAGCATTAATTATTTAACTAATTACTATTAATAAACTATTGATTGAGGATATGATGGTTCAGCATTTATGAGGAGACCCAAGTGACTCAAGTGTCTACAAATAATACAAAAGGCTACGAAAGCATTACTGATGAAAACAAAACACGTTGCCTCACAATTACTCAAGGGAGTTTCCCAACTCCCATAATAACATCATTGTTTAGACTGACACAGCAATGTGCAATAAAGAGTCATTTCTATGTAATCACATAGGTGATAATGATAATCTACAGTCTCAAATATATTTTCCCACACACTCAAAATAAGAAAAAAAAGCTCAAATATTTTCAAAACAACTGCAAAATGTTGCTAATTTAGGGCAAGTACAAACCCCTAGCTAAACAGTTTGGAAAATGACGTGTGCCAGCCACTATGCCTATATTTAGCTCATTTCTCCAGAAGGATGTGAAATGAGACTGCAGATGTCGGCCAGGCTACAATAAAGGACTACAAACATTACCTCATTTACCAACTCTTGTCACACCCTCGACAGAGAGGGGGAGAATGGAGTAGTAGGGGAGTTAAGTACATGGAGCACAGGGCACAGATGGCAATAGACAAATGTGAGGGGTTAGGGGTATCATTGGTGGTACAGAAGAATAGAGGGCTTGTGTCACATTCATAAACTGTGTCAATAAATCCCCAGAGACCCTAGAAAACAAGTCCCGAATGTTAAGACTCCAAAGACAGTTGCTGTCACTGACAGCTGAACGACACTTGCTCGTGGAACAGAAACATTCTTGCACACTGCAGTGCTCATGCAAAGGTACTGTAAGCTAATGGTGGCAAATTGTCATATCATATGAAGTAGCCTTGTGCCGTGAGGCATGACAGTGATAGCTCTTTAAGCTCTTACAATTCAAATATTTGTTTACATTTCAAGTTCAGAAGTAAAAAGCCAAAGCTCTGTTGAAACAAAAAGAAAAGAAAAGAAAAGAAAAAATGCCGATCAGAGCTATGCTGTTGTACTTTTCATGGATGATCATACTATGGAATGTAGGGGGAAATAACTTGGCTTAAAGTACCAGCTTTAATTACTTTGCCAAAACAACACATCAACACCATTTACAGTTATTTCAATTTTTGGAGGGGTGTTCCCAGATGGCAGAGTAAAATTTGAAGAGCCAACAGACCCCGCCCTGCCTATGCTTCATCCACAGAGTAACATGGGAAACATAAGTAACACAAATAGATTGGGCACCCTTCCCAAGTGTGGTCAAGTTCATGTGCACACACCCAACATAGTCTGCAAGAACATGGACATTTTCAGCCCTGTCAGAATCACACGCAGATAGCTTCAAAGCCTACACACTCCATAACACAAGCCTTTCATTTCCCTTTAACTCCAAGTAAATAGGCACAACAAACCACACTGACAGACAGGTAAGAACGTGGTAAGGCAGCAAACAATTTCAGTTTGCACTACTCTGAATTATGTCATTTACCGCCCAAAGAATAATATAATATAGGGTGTGTCTTAGCGTACAAGGAAAGGAGGAAAAGCATCCAAAACAAGGCTACATGGCCACTTGGTCATTCATGAATATTCAAATCAAATGCTCATGAGGTGGAACCCTCACCATGCATCTCTAGCAAATATTTATAGTCCATTCATAAACATTTGCTTTTTAAGATAAGATAAACCTTTTATTGATCCCTGGAGGGAAAGGTGTTACCAGTTTTGCGTGAAATGCAGCATGTAACAGTCACCTGCATTGCAGGGTGTAAACAAAGGATTATTTTTTAAATATCCATCAGAGGAATGTCATCAGGCTGGTTGCTGAATTCCTAATGAAGCCGGTTAGGTTGTTTCAGCTTCAAATAATCCAAATCCACAAGATGATGAGTTTCCATTGCTACACCTAATTATTTTATAAACATATCTATACTAGGTACTGTGGCCTGCCAGTAAGCTTTAATGCTGTACACTGTCAGGTAATGGAAAGTTCACAATATGCCCCCATAATAAAACAACACATTTCAAATAAGTTACAAAATGCTTTGCAAACAGCAAAGCATTTCTTTATACAGGTAAGAAGAATAGGAATAAAATGGGCAGAAACAACAATAATAAAACAGGTAAAACCAAAATTATTGAAAGGCCTGCACATTGTGCACAGCTGCTTGTGGATCCATCTGGATTGAGTAACACATTTCAGCATGTGGATTAAATGCTGAATGGAGTGGGGCAACCTGTCCAATCCCACAGGTGTGAAGTTGTACTTGGGTGGAAACCAATATTATGCAAGATTCCTTTTTCGACAGTCTGGTTTCTTTCCAGAGAGATAATAGTTTTGTTCTTTTTTTGCTGCATGCATTTAGAACACACAGACATTCTTACAGTGAGGGATGGGCATGAGCAGGGCATACCTCCAAACTAGATTGCACGCAACTGGACACATGTAGTACAAACCATAAGCACACATGCGTTTAATAATGCCAATGTTGGTTTTGACCATCTGGCAACACATGGCCAATACAACTGTTGTAGATGGGACAAATGATAATTTCTCTTCAATAGAATGTACAAACAAACACTTATAGATACAGTCCTATACTACTGATACCAAGAGCTGGGGCAAGAGATTTCCCTAAAGAGGATCTACAAAACAAAGACGGGAAGCAAGAGTCTATAGAACAATGTTATCAGGAATCAATAGTTGTAACTGGTAAGTGAGGCATTAGGAGAGGTTGGGTGACTGACTGTCTAGAGATGTTAAATGAGAATTTCATTGGATCCCTCATCTCTGACCCACCACTCAACAAAAACAAAGATCCATGTTCTATGCTCTCTGTTGGAAAGATTACAGTTTTGATGAATGCTTTCAAGAGATATCTCTTCTACACACAGGCTAGTTGATTTACTAATCCATAGGACAGGAAGTGAAACATTAAGCACCTGGCTATAGAGTGTGTGTAAAGCATTAGATAGCCTACTGTCTGTGTGTATACTGTAGTGTGTATTATGTGGCTGGCATTCAAACAACAGGCTACAAACAGGTGCCCTAGCTGCCTTTTCAACACATGCATTATTCCCCCCCATGGTCTCTGCAAATAACCACCCCTCCCTCCTCCATGCACTTGCATTCAATTGCATCAATGTTGGAACAACATAGACCTCAAAAGATGACTGATTTGAACCATATGATATGATACAAAATAACATGGCAACAGTTACATTAACATACACTAAATGAGTCAGAATGACCAGAGGAGAGTTTGGTCCCAAATAACTGACGGTATTAAAGTAATGCTTATTGTCGTTTTCTTCACAATGTCAAAGCAAAAAACCTTTACTATGTAAAGCAGTGGTTCTCAAAGTGAGGTCCATGCAGGGACTCTCGTGGTTCCTTGAGGGGGCTCCAAATTGACCCTTACGAGTCTGTAACTCTGACAGTATAGTATACAAATGGACACTTCTATGCTGTCAGAGTTAATGGGGGGGGGTCCTTGAAATGTATAAGTTTGAGAACCACAGATGTGAAGTGAAGACTTCACTTTACATCGCATCGCAGAGTTGGCATCAATTCCTACTCCAGAGTGTCCATGTCGCTGTTGTACAAGCTGCCACTACATAACTAGTCTGGACATGACGAATGTTTAACAGAAATGCAGGCTCGCTTAAGCCAGTCTACTAAAGAAGCGATCCTAGACTAGTCCTTGAAATTCACGCTTAGTGGGTGGGTACATATACGCATGGTCACAAATACTTTACATTTCTGCGTTTAAAAGTGTGGATTTAACTTAAATACACACGCTGCAACATTTAGTATTCATTGTAAAGCAATGGTTTAATTACCATAGGATCTTAACGTGGCCCGGGTTAACTCCAGCCAAAAGTTGTCTGGCTCCACAGAGGAGTGGAAATGATGTATTACCATACATAGACGATGCGGTAGCGTCGCGAACAGAGATGAATAGGCTACACAGTGAAAGTGCTAGCTGGCTAGCAACGGACATGCAGGAAACTATTCCCGTGTAACACAGCAGTTTTATCATAAAACAAACAAATGCAGCCGTGGCCGACAGGTCGGATTGGACCACATAGTATGCCAATTTTCAACAACAACAAAAGAAAAGAAGAGCGTAGCACGCCTCAAGCCGCGCCACTTCATACTCACTTTCTGTGCGCCTGAAATTATTCCAGACAACGTCCAGTTGGAGCGGAGACGTCCTCCCTCATCCACGTAGGAGCACAAAAAAAGTAGAAAGAGAGACTGGAATGTTGTTCACCCCGCCCAGGCACTGACGTGACATTAGGTAGGGTTATTCAATGTAGACCTCTGCCTCTCAACCTCCCAAACCAACACCTCCTTCTAAACATTGCACAGAGAACCGCATTGGTACGTACATTGGTCACCCATGCTGCCTGGGTAGGCTCAGTCAAGCACTAATAAGGTTTTAGCCTACCTATGGCTATGAAAAGTGTGTATATATAAAGTATATATTTTAGAATCGTATCAATTCATGTGGAGAGAGTTTACAAAATAAATTATTAAAAAATCAAAAAAGGCCCAAAGGGCGGTAGTTGCCGGGTCTATTTTGCTTCCTTTTTTGTGGTATCAAAAGCTGTATAATAATAAATTACACATTAGTAAGTCTACCCATGAGATCAACCCAAAAATACTTGAGTTTAAGAACATTTAATAACATTAACTTGTCAATATTTAACCTGGCAAGGTTAGTATTAACAGGGCAACATCTGTGCAGGAATTAATCATTCTTGATTTTGACCTTGATTGTTCCTTGACCTTTGATCTTTTTTTACCCAAGATTATCATGTTACAGCCAAAGATAAAGCTGTTTATAGCTGTTTTAAAGCATTTTTCATCCAACCCTGTGATATGTCATCAATACTATTTAAACAGAGGTGGACGAAGTACTCGACCCCAGTACTTGAGTAAGAGTACAGATACTCCTTGGTCAAATTCACTCCATTATAAGTAAAAGTAGCTCAGTCAAAATGTTACTCAAGTAAGAGTAAAAAAGTAATTGTTTTAAAATATACTTAAGTATTCCAATGTACATGCTTTGAAAAATACTTAAAGTAAAAGTAAAAGTACATTTCTTAATTTTGATATCAATGAATTGCTGTAATGTTTTCACAATGAATTTATAGGACCTTGTAACTCTTGTTTCAGAGAAGTACTGTAACTCTCTGAAACCACCTCCTGCACTGCATGCACTGATGTGCTTGCTTGTAGATGTTATACAAAGCCTTCAGAAACACCTATAAAAACATAGAAATTACTGAGAAACCAGAACTAAATACTTTTACTCCTATACACCCATACAAGATGTAACAAAGAGGCGAGCGGAGGGGGAAGCCAGAAACACGGCTAGTGTGAGAGAAGAAGTTAGGCCAATTGCATTTTAGGGAAGAAAAAAAACAGCCAACCTAAAGGCCAAACCGCACCAATGCAACTAGTCGCAACTCCTTGCAACAAAACTGTTTTAAGGTCAACCACACCGATGCAACTCCTTGCAACTGCCATTGGGGTTAAATGGTTGCAAGTAGTTGCAAGTAGTTGCATGTTGCAACTCCTTGCAACTGCCATTGGGGTTAATGGTTGCAAGTAGTTGCATGTTGCAACTCCTTGCAACTGCCATTGGGGTAATGGTTGCAAGTAGTTGCATGTTGCAACTCCTTGCAACTGCCATTGCGGTTAATGGTTGCAATAGTTGCAAGTAGTTGCATGTTGCAACTCCTTGCAACATGCATGGCAAAACATTGTTGTGGATGTGGAGTGGGCTTAAAAGTACTCAGTACTTTATAGCCTTCCTAGAAATATACTCGAGTAAAAGTACGATATTTGTCTTGGAAATGTACTCAAGTAAGAGTAATACGTATCAAAAAAATCTAATACTCAAGTAAAGTACAGATCCTCAGAATCTGTACTCAAGTACAGTACTCAAGTACATTTACTCCGTTACCGTCCACCACTGTATTTAAAGTGACATGCATTTGAAATGCATTAAATTATAGTATTTGTGCATGATAGAAATATATAGGCTACATTTCACAGTGCTTCCACCTTGGTTGTACCTGCTAAACAGGGCACCATATTTTGAATACAAAAATGAAAACGTCAAATTTAAGGTGAAATGTAACACGTGGCATTTCTCTTCAGCCAGGTATGCTAAGTTTAGGTCTCACTCCTACTTCTCCCAAAACGATGAATACAAAGCAACAGTGAGGGATTCATTAGTCTCCTCATTAGAAACCTCATGGGGCTCAAGCCTGCTTCTGTTGGTGCATCTGCTTTGTTTTCAAGTGATATAAAAAGTCCTACTCCTCTGGCTGTAAAGGTCCTGCATGGCTGGCAGCCCCGTCCCGGTGAAGGGCTGTGTACAGTAGTTTTAACCACCCTCTGTAGAGCCTTGCTTTTTGGTTCTGAGCATATTCCATGCAGGCAGTGATGCAGCCAGTCAGGCAGGATACTCTATGGTACACCTGTAGAAGTTGTAAGGGAGTCCATGCTGAACCACTTCAGCCCATGGAGGAAGATGAGCCATCATCTCACCACCTTGACAACAGTGTCTGTGTGGTGTGACCGGCCCACGTCCTTGCTGATATGAACCCAGAGAAACTTGAAGCTGTTCACTCTCTCCACTGTAGAACCGTTGATGTGAATAGGGCGTGTGCTCCCTGTAGCTTCCTGAGTCCACAATCATCTCCTGTGTTTAGAGGTTGTTATCAATTTCAGGGCACTCATTTCCTGTAGTCTCGTCATTGTCAGTAATCAGGTCATCAACGGTGGTGTCATCAGCAAACTTTATAATAGAATGTTGTCACACAGTCGAGTGAGTAAACAAGGATTAGGCTACAGGAGGGAGCTGAGCACACAGCATCCAGGGCTGAGTCACCTGTGGTCTGCCTGACAGGAAGTCCAGGATCTATCTGCATCACAGGGTGATGCTGAGTCCTATAGGCCTCTGAGCTTGATATGAGTTAATCAGTTCTAGGTGAGAGAAGGCAGTGTGGATCGTGAAAGGCGATGGTGTGGTCCGTTGACCTGTTTTGTCTTTAGTGGGTCTAATCATGTATCAGGCAGTGAAGAGGTGATATGGGATTTGACCAGCAACTTGGAGCACTTCATGATGACTTGTGTGTGCAACAAGGTGGTAGTCATTCCGGCAGAGAGCTTTTGTTTACTTAACAGGGACGATAGTGGTCTGTGAAGACGCCTGCCAGCTGGTTTGCACACACCTTAAGAGCTCAGCCAAGGATGCTATCGGGCCAGGTGTGGGTGAATCCTTTTGAAGCCTTAACCCATAGCCGCCCAAGATATTTCTACACGGACACAATTGGCCCATGTTCGTGGGAGGGAGACAATTGTTACTGCATGTAATAATCCTACGGGCTGGGGCGGCACCTGTCACCAGGGAGTGTCGGGCGGGAGGAGTAGGACGAAGGCGCTATGTCCTCCCGGTGGGGGCTCCTCACTGGTAGGTGAGTCAGTAGGATACAACCGCAGTGACAACACAGAAATGTGTGTGGGGAGGAATCAATTGGCATTATGACTAAATTTGAAAGAAAAAGGGGGGTAACAAGCAAAAAGGGGGCTTGTGGGGCGTCATTGGACTCACTCAATGTTTTCTTAATGTCTCCATAACAGGGCCTTGCATTATTACTATGCTAATGTACCCTTTTTTTCACTTTCCGGTTGCGGTATGCTATTATTAGTGTGGTTGCCCGAAAGGGCTACACACTATAGTACTTGGGCGACTTTATTTTTGTATACTTATTTCTAGAGCAACCCCAAAAGTTTGGCACGCTACTCCTCCCACAGTTTTGGCGGCATATGTCAAATCGACCGGCTTCATCTGGAATGATGTAATTTCCAGTATTCTGGTGGATTTTGGGAGTTTGACACTTTTATCAGCCTTTACTAACTTTACATAGGATCCATTCAAAAGTTAAAAGTAGCAATAAAAGAGCCATATTTAATAATAACCACTAGCCTAATTACTTAAAAATGACTATCTCTTTAAAATTGCATTGGACTGGAGTTTATCCAGACATAAAGCGACAGTAAAAGAGTATCATTCCCATTCTCTCAGAAAGGGGTGTGTTTTTGGGGTGTGTGTGCCAGCATCTCAGAGAGAGAGAGAGAGAGAGAGAGAGAGAGAGAGAGAGAGAGAGAGAGAGAGAGAGAGAGAGAGAGAGAGAGAGAGAGAGAGAGAGAGAGAGAGAGAGAGAGAGAGAGAGAGAGAGAGAGAGAGAGAGAGAGCCCACTCACACCTTCCAACAAAAAGAACAATCAAAGACTGCCATTGTTATTTGCATATCAAATTAACATGAATGGCCGTGGCTGCATATCAGTGAGGGCTGAGGGGCCACACAAAACGGGTGGAATCCCCCAAAACAGGATAAGAACAGGAGAAATGGAAGAACAGGAGACGTCCAGGAGATGGGGTCAAATAACAGGATTCTCCTGGTGAGAACAGAAGGGTTGGCAGGTCTGGATCTATGTGATGAACAAATTTAGGTGGAATTTTGATAGTCCCTACCGTTCGTCCGTGATAGGCTTCCAAATTAGAGGGGCCTATTTGACCAAAAATGACCAAAATCATGAACGAAACGTCCAATCAACCCCAAATTTGAATCAGATGTCGAGGGTTGTGTACTCAACAAATCACCAAAAGCATTTCCTCTCTGACCCATAGGGGGGTGCCACAAATGCACACAATGTAACCTTTTGATGCAAAAACATGATTTTTGGGGATCAATCCTCTCAAAATGAAATACAAGTGATCTCAGGAGAGGATGTGACAATGTAATTGGCTTACAAAATTTGTGTGAGGAGCCTATTTCTAAATTTCAAAACACCATATATCACGAACGCAGGATCCGATCTGCACCTAATCACAAGGCCTCCTCACGACTCGCGTCGGTGCAACCACACTGCAATTTCCCATAATTGCACCTTTCTAGTTAACCTATTACTGCCGGTCAACTAGTTCGCACATTAAATCTGCTCAGCTATACTTTAACATAGCAGTGGTGACAAAAACTGCAAAAAATGATATTTATAGTATATAATAGCCTATGATTTAATATTAAATTTAAAATTTGACACAGAATCAAATGTTTTATGGTCATGATTCACCAAAGCCTGGATGGCTTGGTTGGGTTTTCTATCTGTGGCAGCACAAAATGGCCGCCACTGCTATGCCCTATTTTCATACTGCATGGTGTATTGTTCAGTGGGTAAACTGTCATAATTCACACACAGATAAAAACATGTAAAGTTTGTGCCCACTTCCTAGCACACGCTGCCCCAGTCCCAGACTATCCAACTTGTATAAAGCGGAATATGTTTGAATCTGTCAAGACACTCACTCGAACCCCATAATAGCTGGGCAGATAGGGGACATAATCGTTCACTTCCGGATACAAGCGCCAAAATTGGTACACATACTCCTTGGGTAGTACTGTTTTGATAAAACCTGTTAGCCACCTGAAAATTCAAGATGGCGGCCATTTTTCAAGATGGCCGCCATTGAATATACAGTAATATTACTGTTTTCCAACAAAATCACATAGATACAAGCGCCAAAATTGGCAAACATACTCCTTGGATATTGCTCTTTTGATAAAAACATGTTACCCATGTAAAAATCCAAGATGGCGACTATTTTTTTCAAGATGGCCACCACCTTAGTGGAGCAGATGGTGATATAATCTTTCAGGTTGTGATACAAGGATGATATTTGGCACAAATACTCTTCAAGGTCCACTCTTGTGAAAAGGGGAGCTGGCCACCCAAACAATTCAAAATGGCTGCCATTTTCCAAGATGACTTCCAGGAGTTGTACCATTATGTCTTATATAGCTTATTATAATAGAGTGAATGTCATTGCACAACCAGGGCACAATGGTGGCATCACTGCTGTGTAACTCAGCATGGGGTTCAGTGTCAGCTGATCTAGTTATATTAATACTGTAGTAATAGTACATCTTATCAGTGTCCCAAATGCTGTCTAACAGCCCCGGTCAATTAGCTAGTAATAGTTAGTAGATGTAGTTAGATAGCCGTGCCTGAATTGACAGGGTGTGGCAGCACGGGAGAGCCGAGCCAAGGGTAAGCGGGGCTATTCATGACTTGTGCATGTATACTTACCCGGAAGGTGTACAGATCACACAGGACTTAAATGGCACTGGATGAATGATCGGGCTAGGTGTAGGTCACCCGAACCTAGTTGTATCCCATACCTGAATGTGCTGTATCACTTTGATTAAGTTGGTAAAAGGATAGCCCCTCGGCCTTAATCAGAAATCAATCCACCAAAAAATGGCAAACGCAAATCCAATGTTAGCCAACAGGCAAACTGATTGGAAGAAATGTTGTCTTTGTCAGATAGACAAAACTAATGCCCTAGTATCACCACCAACCCATGATGTTCCTCAACATGATGGCTACACCATGCTTGCCACCAATGTTCCACTCTTTCGTGAGATCAATCAAATGCCAAATGATCCTGAACCCAGCAAGGCTGGATGAAGGTGGTGGCATAGAAGCTACTTTGAGAAGAAACCAGGCCAAGTATCACACAAGTTGTCGACTAATGTTCAACAACACCAAATTAGATTGTGTGAGGAGTCAGATGCTCAAAGTAGTGAAATAGATGAAGGCCACACAAACCGCCGTAGAACCAGTCATGATAGTCTGGCTTGCATATTTTGTGATAAAATATCCCCTGAATCTGACCTAAGACAGGTAATGACAATGAACCTGAACAACAGACTACATGAATGTGCCCAGACACTAAATGATGGCAAACTATTGACAAAACTGTCAGGCAGGCTGTATATGGGGTCAGTCCACCCAGCGTCAGCCAGAATCAGAAAGTCCAGCTGAATGGGGATGGAAGAAATTTGGTGAAGAATGGCAGGTCTTCTGGACAGCCAATTCACCACTTGCAGAGAGTTGTCAAGAACTCACCAAATGTGGCTGCCAAAAAGGGTGCAGTGGAAGGTGCAAATGCTTCAAATTGGGTTTTGTCTGCACAGCACTGTGCAGTTGCAAATGTGAGTAAAACTATTTGGGCACTATCTTGGAAAATGGTCACCATCTTCACACATTTCATGTGTTTGTGATTGTTTTATTGTCAAATGACTTTTGGAGACTGCTCCTCCCAATTTCCATGCTTGTATCACGACCTGAAAGATTATATCACTATCTGCTCTGCTAAGGTGGCGGCCATCTTGAAACAAATGGTTGCCATCTTGGATTTTTGAGTGGCCAGTGCCTTTTTCCATAACAGTGGCCCTTAGAGTATGTGTGCCAAATTTCATCCTTGTATCACAACCTGAAAGATTAAATCACCAACTGCTCAGCCAAGGCGGCCATCTTGAAAAAAATGGTCACCATCTTGGATTTTTGAATGGCTAGCGCCCTTTTCTATAAGAGTGGCCCTTACAGACTATATGTGCTAAATTTCATCCTTGTATCACAACCTGAAAGATTATATCACTATCATCTTGAAAAAAATGGTCGCCATCTTGGATTTTTGAGTGACCAGCAGCATTTTCCATAAGAGTAGCCCTTACAGAGTATGTGTCAAATTTCATGCTTGTATCACAACCTGAAAGATTATATCACTATATGCTGCGCTAAGGTGGTGGCCATCTTGAAAAAAATGTCCGCCATCTTGAATTTTTAAGTGGCTAACGGGTTTTATCAAAAGAGCACTACCTAAGGAGTATGTGTACCAATTTTGGTGCTTGTATCCAGAAGTGAACGATTCGCCTGTTTTTCGGCTGTTATCTGCCTAGCTATAAGGACTGTTATGGGCCCTTCCATGTCCTGAAAATAGACTAGAATGGCTTTTATGGTCAATGTCAGGTGTAAGCCAGACCACAACTCTGTGCATCACCTCAAACCTGCTCACCTGGAACTGGATCAGGGTTCTATGTTCCCCACTAAGGTTAGGGTTAGGGTTAGGTTTAGGTTAGGTCCTATATTCCCCGCTCTCCCTAGGAAAGCAGGGAACATAGGACCCGGGGAACATAGGCCCCGGGGAACATAGGACCCGGGGAACACGGTCCCGGATCAGGTTGGCTGTGGTCCCAGTCCACACTAGCATGTTCCAGTCCCAGACGGGACGGCTGTCCCGGGCCCAAAGTCTCAATGGCATTTTTGTGAACTAGGGAGGGACATGTGTTGTGGGTGGTGATGATAATGTGGGTGGTGATAATGTAATATTTCGGTTTGATGATAAGTCCTGGTGACCAAATCAGTGAGCTGTGTGTATTAATCTCCACAAGTAAAGCAGCTGTGGCTTTTCCTTTGAAAAAAAAAATGTTGTCTGTGTTTGTTCCCACTATTAAATACAATTGTGCATTCATTTAAACTGTTTAGTAGGCTATACACTTGTGTGTCTTGCCTTTTATAGGCTATTGCACTGTGGTGCCATTTTGTTCCACTGTCTGCATTTGTTAATTGTTGGAATGACAATTAAATTAAACTGAACCTACTATGATATCTATATAGGCCTATCTATAAAATCTAAAAACGTTACCATGGCTCAATATCAAACAATTGTTATAAAAGCATGCATTTATCTGTGTTCACTATATTATGGATGTATAATATCTATCCATTGTACCAGGCATTATGTGGAACAGCACCTGCTGAGGCCTTTGGAATCAACTTCTACCTCCATTGGTCATGTGGTTTCATACTCGGGGTACAGCATTTCCATTGATATTGAGTGCAATATCTCCCTCTAGTGGGCAGATTCAGAGCTTGGTGTGACAGCTTTTCTCCTTGGCTCCTCGCTCCTATGTGTGTTATTGGATGATCCTCGAACAGCGTTGCCATGTCCGCTTATTATAAGCGACTTTGGGCATGGGTTTACAAGTTACTTGTAAATATTGGTAGTTATGGAACTTGTGGTTTGCGTTTTTATAGGGCTTGTTTCTAAAGTGTAGTTGCTTATTTGGGCTTTTTTCCTAATATTGTCAAACCAGTGGGTCTCAGATATTGACATTTTCATGTCAAGGACCCCCAAATTAATATGTAATTGTATTGTGCGCATCCCCATCTGAATATATATATATTTTCCAAATGTGTCACTTCTTTTTTCCCAATATATACAAAAAAGTACCTGGCCTACACCAGGTACTTGCTTCTTTTGGCCTTGTTTTCATAGACCTAGTTGCTTATTTCTCTCCCAAAATTTGGCAAAATTGTCCTCGAACTACTCGATCCATTTCCGGTCTGCAGACAGAGCGCAGAGCGAGTCCCGTTGGAGGCGCGAGCCGAGGTCCATGGTTAGGAGGACGCGTGAACAGAAGAACCATTTGACGCTTGTTGTGGTTTAGCCGTTATTAGATTATGGGTACTACCACGATACGTAAAATCATCTGTTGTATGTAGAGACGGGCGAATCCACCGTCGGCCCGTCTAACCTCTCGAGATGGCGGAAATGCTGAGGTAAGAATTAAAAGTAGACTTTTACTTTACTATTTACTTAGCGATGTGTTTAGCTAGCTGTTAGCATTTGGGTAACCGTAACTAGCTAACTGTTAAATGCGTGTGTTTCATTACAGTTTCTGTTAGTTTAGTCACAATCTTAGTGCATACCAGCTAACTCGGAATTGACCAATGTCATCGTTTAAACTGGGGATATGACCACTGGTTTTCGGGCTTGGTGATGTGGACACAGTAAAAAGGTAAACCATTGTTCTCAGGAGGACATCCCGAAAAACAATCGTGAACGGAAACTATTCTATTTATCATAATCCATTGAACCAATGGATGGCAACACTGAACACCAACAGGCTTTAAAAAATATATATAATTACCTCATCAGACCAAATCCCTAAATAGCTGTAAGTTGGTAGTGTAGGCCTACTAGTCGTAGCCAACAGTGGCAGTGCCAACCTGCCAGTTTATTATAGTTTAGTTGCAGGGGAGTTTACCAACCTACTTTTGCGCATGCACCAGGTTGTATACCAACACCACCTACTACTGAAAAGTTGAAAACACAATGGTTTAACCCCCATAGAATGACCATTTGCGGCGGCAGTGGCTCAGGAGGTAGAGCGACCGCTTGGGAACCGGAAGGTTCCCAATTCGATCCCGGGCTCCCCCAGAGTTTTAGTGTCGAAGTGTCCTTGAGCAAGACACTGAACCCCTAATTGCTCTCGATGAGCAGGTTGGTGCCTTGTATGGTTTCCTCCACCATCGGTGTGTGTGTGTGTGAGAATGTGCATCTTTGTAAAAAAACGTACATACAAGCAACCTCACCTCCAAAAACAAGCCCACAACAACCAACCTCACCTCGAAAATCAAGCCAAAACACTGTTGTGACTGGTGTGTGTCTATTTACATCAAACATTTACGGAATTATTATAAAAAACAACAGACCAAATCAGAATGTTTGTAAACAAATTAATGGGTAGGGCTCCTCTGAGCACAGATCCACAGTAGGCCGGGTTGCCTACTACCCAGTGAAATTTGGAAGGCAGTCATAGCCATTGGATCTGCTAAATCTGAATGATACATCTTGATCACATGCAAAAAAAAAGTGTGTTTTAAGAAAACGTGAAATGTTGGTCTGGCACAAATGGTCGGTGCCTTTATGTGGAGTTGCGTCATGGTCCAAGGAATCTAGGGGGAAAAGGATTTTGATTGGACAACCTACGGTTCAAGAGTTATAGGCCAAAACGTGAAGTGGTTGTTATAGCACCACCATCTGGCCAATTTGAAACGGTTGCGATGGAGATCTTCCTTGTATAGTGTCATGGCAATTGGACGCTGCGTTCATGATTTGTGGCATTATGTGCAAAACGGGCTCCTCCCGCAAACTTGGAAAGTTAATCGTAGCCAATCAGAAGTGAATATGAAAAAGCTGACGCATACCACGTGACCACAGAGATGATGTGTACCGATTTGCGTGCATTTTGGACAATCTGTAGCAAGATAGTTAATTTATGAATATGGACCATCCCAATTGGCGAAATGGTACACAAATCCTACAAATGATCTCCTAAGTGGACGCCAGCGTCTGATGGCAAATCTCGCGAACGTCCTATGTTTACTGGTGCTAGATCCCGGAAGAGTGTGTTGCTGGTACAGAGAAGGGTTGATTTTCGTCTTATTTGTCTCTCTCTCTGAAAAAAGCCATTTTAGTATGAAAATCTTGGGAAGATTGTGTGGCTTGTGACGATCAGGTCCAATATTTAGTTCAGTGACCATGGGGCTAAAGAATCGTTCAGAAGCTGTGTTCACGTTCACTCTCCCATTGGAATTAATAAACTCAAACCCGCTTCCGGTCTCCTAAAAAGGCGTCCGCCTACTTCATGCAGATACGGGAAGTAAACCAGAGATGGCAAGTCTTGCTATTTTTGTCTTGGGTAGTAGCTACAACTGTGATTGTCAAAAAACGGGAATGGGTGTGGCTAAGTTGCGTCATGATCCAAGGAATCAAGAGAGAAACACATTTTTATTGTTCACACATTTAGTTCAGTGACCATGGGGCTAAAGTATCGTTCAGAAGCTGTGTTCACATTCACTGTTATGGGGATTTCAACACAAAAAATTAAGCCACGAACCAGGGTGACAGCGCCCTCTATCGGCAGTGACGTCAGACTTCGGTGCTCTATATAACAAGAACAAATTTATCG
This sequence comes from Gymnoscopelus braueri, assembly GCF_963280865.1. NCBI lineage: Eukaryota > Metazoa > Chordata > Actinopteri > Myctophiformes > Myctophidae > Gymnoscopelus > Gymnoscopelus braueri. The sequence continues at coordinate 26,530,288 of NC_137609.1, read as the reverse complement.
CCATATCACAAACAAATTGATGTCGGTAAGCTACCTATGCTTTAAAAAAAAAATCTAATGAGGTGGGACATCTTGTAGCTGCTGCATATTGTGAGCTATTTATGATTATATTGCACTTCACTTGTATGTTCTAACGATTCTTAATATCCTGTCTGTAGTAGCAAGTTGGATGTGTTGGTGACCAAACTCCATGAGTACATGGCTCGTTCTGAGGACAGTAATGACACATCAGCTTCTCAAAATGTGGAAGGTATTAATATGATTTAAAAAATATATTCTCTCATGACAAATTAAGATATTCAATTAGATGCATTTGTTAAAACATGTAGTAGATAACTGGTTATTTTATGTCCACAGATCTGCCAGCCAAGGACTGTGTCATGGAAACGGACCCAAATACCACTGAGGTTGTCACTTTAAAGCGGCACTATTTAACTTTTTTTTTTGTCCAATCTTTATGGTATAGTACAGGGATTCCCAAACTGTGGTGCGCGCACCAACATGAAAAGGCTAATGGTGGTGCTATGGTGTTATTTTGAATATATGAACATACATGCCAATATATGGCAAGTATATGCAGAATGCCATATTCAGGTTCATATTTGTGCATATATGTCTCATATATAGCTTATATATTCAAATAATATATCACATATATGATAAACATTATGTTTCATATATAAAAAAATATATGTTCATATATTTCCTTTCCGTGTGGGGGGGTGTGTCAGCTAGGTCGAAAGGTAACTGGGTGCACAGCCGAAAAAAGTTTAGGAACCGCTGGTATAGTATGTTAATACAATATAACTCATACAATTGGGGTGGTTGTATTTTGTCTCCCTGCTCTTCTATTGAGACATTTAGATCTTGTTAAAGGTCATGTCTCACCTAGACACAGGATCTGACACGAATTTTGACCTGATGGTCAAGATTCAATTTATCCCCTGAGCAAGCAGGGCGGCGTCATTAGCTCAACCAAGTTCAAATCCGGGGTAGAAGAGGAAAGTTTCATAGTGCTGCTTTAAAGAGTAACTAAACTCTAGATTAATGTATTTATATTTAGTAGAAACACATTTATATGCCATCTATGGGATTAAATATATAAATCCATGACATTATTACAATATGTGTTACTGCTAAAAGTTACATGACTTAAAGAAAGGCATAGTGCATATAATACTGAACTTTATCATGAGAAAACATGACATTTCATTTAAGCTGTTCTTTAAAATGTATTTTATGGTTATATTGAATATAAGCTAGAAATTGCTATTAAGGAAATCTTAGGTGCATTATTAAGGAATAACTTAACTTCAGATGCTTCATGCCACGAATGTCCCTTTGACAAAATCTCTTGATTTTCAGACTGGCATCTCTGTGAACCTCTTGAAGAATTCAGGATCGAGGAGGTGGGTTGATGTTTTATTGTAAATCGAGTCAGTCTGTATAAAGCACCACATTAAGAACCATGCTTATAGGAAGTTTATGTTCTTTTCTGTTTTACTGATATTACAGGAAACCATCTGTTGTTATAAGACACTCTGGGCTAGATGAATCTGGTGAATCAAATGCAAGTGACAATGACATTGATTTGCCCTTCAATTCAAATGGTGACCTTGATGTAACCAGATTACCAAAAGGTAGGTATTAAATGTTCCTGCTGCATAAGAAATTGACATTTATTGAATTCTGCATCTGAAAGTAGCTTGAGATTTCACTTGTCATGTTTTCTTCACATAGGAACTGTTTTGGTAAGACCTGAACCAGTCTGTCATGTAAGAGATGACTTCAGAGGTCCTGAGTTTCGCAGTCGGAGGAGCGATTTTCCAAGGAGACGTGGAGGTCAGTTATTGTTAAAGATCATTAATGCTGCTGTTGAAGTAATTTACAAACAAGTTGATAAAGATTTAGTGGGGTTCTTCCAGTGTTCAAAACACAAGGACCATGGTAGGATTGAGTGCAGTATAATGATAAAATTGTAGCATGATCTCATATTACAGCCTGTAATGACATTGACGTCTTGAAATCTATCTAGTATTGCCAAAATTCACTCTAATATACTGTACATCTTATGTGATATGACATTTCACATAAATATGCCCCATTATGTGTACAAACAATACAACAGAGTTGAAATTGTGCATGCACGTATAAGTCGGGCTTAATTGGTTAATTGATTTTTATAAGTTACAGTACCTAGTAACAGTTTGATTTTTTTCTAATACGTGAGGGGGCCGTGTTTTTTATTTATTTTTTAATTCATTTATTTTATTTTATTGTATTTTTTTTTTCTTTTTAATAAATGAAAAAATTAATTGAAAAAACACGGTCTCACGTATTAGAAGGACAATATCAGTCACCAGAACGAAGGACGGGTGTTTCTGAAGAATCTAACGTGGTAAAAATGGAGTTTGAAGTTACAATGGGTATGTATAGGAAGGGGGCGTGTCTGATCAAATGAATATCAAATATCTAAATGCTGAATCAAACAACTTAAAAACTGTCCGGGGTGCTCACAAAAGCCTGAGTAGATGATAAAATTACCCAATTTTTATTTTAAAGTGAAATATCCCTTTAAGTGCGCAGTGCACTGCTTTTACTGTAGCTCAAACTGGCATGCAAAAGGAATGTGTAATCCTGTGGGCCGCATTTGCCCGTGGGCCAAAATTGGCCCTGCAGCAGATTATTATTGTTTTTATGATGATTATTCATTTTTCAGTATCAAACAGACACTTATAGGCTGCTATATTAAAGCTATAAGAGTATCTATCCCAACCTCAAGAATCCATGTTGAAAGTGAATACAATCAGGCAGTTCTATTGTCCACCATCTTTCCTTTGCTCGTATTAGCAGCGCTTTCAGTTTCAACAGCAAAAATATTCATATATAATATGTATGTACAAAAGTAGCCACAAATCAAGTTCCAAGAGAAGAGTGCTTTGCCGGTGCCATTGCCGAAGCACGTGAGACAGAGTGAGAGAGAGAGAGAGAGAGAGGGTGAATGACAGAGCTACAGCGTGCATGCAAGCGAGTGCGCGTATGCTTGTCCTTGTGTGTGTGTAGCCTACGTCCCTCGTTTCATTCGTGTGTGCATGTGAAGTGGTTCAAATTAGTAACAATTGATTGCAGCCGAATACAGAGATGAGTTTGACGCTTCAAATTTAAACAAGTGGCCTGTCAATGTCAGTTTCAGTGCGTGAGGGCAACTGAATTCCCCCCCACGGGATCAATAAAGGTGTGTCTGTCCGTCTGTATCTGTCTGTCCGCCCCAAACTTTTTTTGGGGGCAAATTATCACAATTCGATTTTCAGTGTTTCCATTCAGGGCTTTATGTGCAAAATCCAAAATGTGCATAAAACATGTTTATGGAAACCAGGTTAGTGAGGCCATGGACTGGATGTTTATTCTCGTGCATGGCTGCGCATAATGCAACTTGAAAAGTGCGCTCCAAGGAGCGCACTTTTCTTGTTGCATTATGTGCAAAACGGCCCCTCCCGCAAACATTTGAAAGCCAATCTGAAAAGGCTGACAGATACATTGTGATCACGTGACCACAGAGATGATGTGTACCGATTTGCTTGCGACTAAATCTGTAGGAGTAGTAGCAGCAAGAAGTGTGCTTGGCAAAATGGCGGACAATCTTGTCAGCCGGAAATGGGCGTAGGCGAAGTTGGGTCATGATCCAAGGAATCCAGAGAAAAATTGTTTGTATTGTACACCCTACGGTTCAAGAATTATAGGCCAAAATGCGAAATGGCCTGTTATAGCGTCACCATGAGGCTGATTTGGAAAATATGTGGTTCTTCTTGGCTTACTGGGAGGGTGCGTGCACAGTTTCATGCGGATTGGTCCAACAGCGCCAGAGATTAGCTGTTCAGATGAACGGACCGACAGACTCACAATGATAAAAACATAATTCTCCGCCTTCGGCTGTTTGGGTCTCCTGGCTTAATATACTTACTTAGTGAATGAGGAGCCAACCCACCAGCACAGTTTGTGTGTTCCGAGGGAGAGTTAGGAGTTTTTTAGGGGAGCTCTGCTGACGAGTGCTGCACTGGACCCTGCTGTTGTGTGCTGATAGTCATGTATGTAAATTTGGGCCGTGTTTGTTTGCATAATAAAGCCTTTTAAAGCTCCTTCCATACATTAGTATCAGCTCCCCTCGCCTTTACTCTGCTCTACTTGGTCTCATCTATCAAAGCATTTCCATTGAACTCTGATCCCTGTGCAATAACCCCACTCCTGGGGTTGCTTTTCCTTTAGCAATGCGTTGACAACTGCCCTCGTTCCCCGTCTGCTCTAAACCACAAGAGTGCTAAGCTAACACTATCTGAAGCAGTCTCCATTTTAACCTATACAGCCCATCTCACTCCTACCTACCGCTCTAGTATGTCAATAAGTAGCCAGCCGATTGAATGCATGTTTGTGCGGGGGTTGGTGGGGGTTGCGGAGCAATGGTATATCACACTTTGATAGCTCTAATGACATTTTAATTTCCAATCACTATTAATCAACAAGTAACAATTTGTCTTGGCTAATGACAGCATTGTGTTTTTGTAGGAGGTGCACAACAGCAAATTATAAACTGTACAGCCTGTGGCCGTCAAGTTAACCACTTCCAGAGAGACTCTTTGTATCGGCATCCAGTTCTCAAAGTACTTGTATGCAAGGTAAGCCTGTTGAGATGGTACCTTTATTCTTAGCTCCTCAATTATTTGGACTGCCATATACTGTGGGATGGTTGGTGAATGAATATAATCAATAATATAATCATGATTTGATATGAATATCATATCATAGAATGATATGACATGATAGAATGACTCCTATTTAAATACTTTTGGTAGAGGCAATACAAAAAGAACTAGTTGTTGAACTAGTTACTCTATGTCCTATATAACACTTAACGGAGCACATCAACCTTTTGTTCATATAATTGGTCCTCACTCTTCACTAATGCTCATAAGTTGGCACCATTTCCCCCTACTCGCTCTGTCTCTCAGAAGTGGGCTACGGTCAGTACAGAAACCTGCCTGTCAATGAAATAATCTGTGGGGATTCTAAGCTAATAGACTATACCGTAAACTACAGGCTTTCTCCTCCTGGAAAGTTAATTAAATTAAAATAAAATGCCTACCGATGATGTCACTCGTAGGTTCAGAGCTGTCCACAGCCCACCTCTGAGACACAGAACGAGTAGACAGAAATGGTACCATCTTATAATGAGCATTAGTGACGAGGATCAATTATATGAAGATAAAGTTGAAAATGGGTGAAATGCTCCCTAAAATACTAATTAAATCTGAATATCTGGACATAACAACTGTAAGGAGTGTCTATTGAAACTATGAAAATATAAATATTTTGTTGTTGTTGTTGTAAGATCTTACTTGAATTAAAACATTTACATGATCTTGGAAGAATTGTTTTGTTTATCTTGCGATCAAACTTTGAACGTGTAGACATAGTCATGGTAATTTATGCCATGTAGCTTCCTGAAATGTATTATGTCTATCAGTGAGTCTTAATAGTCTTTGTTTTGTTCTTCATCAGCTTTGTATCAAGTATTACTCGAGTGATGACATTAGTAAGGATGGAGACGGGATGGATGAACAGTGCAGGTACGAGGGTTGTATTTTACCATTTTCAGTAACCTGTTGCCACATGAAATTAAGTTGTTAAGGTTTTCTATTTTCTTTTCATACAGATGGTGTGCAGAAGGAGGCAACTTGATCTGTTGCGACTACTGTAGTAATGCCTTTTGTAAGAAGTGCATTTTAAGAAATTTGGGGAGGAAGGAACTATCAGGCATTTTGGAGAGCAAATGGTACTGCTACGTCTGCAGCCCAGAGCCCCTGATTGATCTGGTAGTGGCCTGCGACAGTGTTCTAGAAGATCTCTGGCATCAGCAGCGCAGAAGGAACCATGCAGCGCAGGAGCAATCTGAACTTTTTGATACGTTGCCAAAGCTTCCCGAAAACATTGCCTTAGATAAGTGGGACCACAGTGGTATGGATGGCAATGTGGTGTACAACTACAACATGCTGCAGATCCCAAAGGAGCTCACCAAAAAGGCCAAGTACTTGATGGACTCAACAAACACAATAAACAGATCATTTGTGAATTTCGTTCAAAGTGGTTCAAAGGCCAAGCAAACGGCTGGTGTTAGACTTCTCCATCTAAAGTCTTTCCTCTCTGTGCTGAAAGGCCTGCGTAAAACTTACAACGCACTGGAGGAAGGTCTTAAGGAGGAGTTCAGTGACTTGGGTATGTTGGACTCATGGGAAAGCTTGCTTAATGAGGACTTTGATATAGAGAATATTGGTGCCGAACTCAGTAATTCTGATGAAAGATGCATGAACGAGTTACAGAAGTTGGCTGCTGAACATTTGGAAGACCAGGATTCTGACTCAAAAGATTTCACAGAAGATGTAAGGTTGTCCTTAACGCATGAGAAAGCTGCACGCAACTGTCCAGATGATTATCTGAGGTCACCATCAAGTCGCTTCAGGGGGAGACACAGACAAGATCTCCAGATTCCTGCTGACCTGGACATGACTAAGAAACTAGTAGTGAAACTAGTGCCTGTGGAACAAAAACTGCCTTCTAACCCAGCGACCGAGGCAGCCATGCACATGGAAGAGAAGAAAGAGGAGACCGAGGCAGCCGTGCACAGGATTGAGGAGAAGGAAGAGACTGAGGCAGCCAGGCACATAAGGGAGACTGAACAGAAGACGGATTTAGCAATGCACACAGGGAAGGAAAAGGAAGAGGAGACCAAGGCAGCAGAGCAGAAGGAAGAGAAGACAGACACAGCCATGCACCTGAGGGACGAGAAGGACGACAAAAACGTTGTGGACGGAGAGAAACGGGTTGTAAATATTAAAGCTGATGAAGAGAGAAAATATGAAATCGGCGCAGGAGCCGAGTCTTCACATGTTGAAGAGGAACATGCAAACAGACGATCTCCTCGAGTGAAGACTACACCTTTGCGTCGACCAAGCGATGTGAAGACCAAACCCTCCCTTTCAGCTGTTAACAGTGACAGTGATTCAGATCCTGAGGATATCCCTACCACAAATGCAGCCAATGAGGCTGAAGATCAAGGGTTTAGCAGACTAAGAGAAGACTCAGATTCCGATGAAGTCCCTGCTGTTTTGCTCCAGCGGGCAGCCATGGCACACAGCTCTGATGAGCCCCAGACTGATGAAGACGAGAAAGGATCGACACAAGTAACAAAGAAATGTCTCTTTGGGCTCACTAGGACCCCACCAGAAAGGGTTCACCGCAAACGCAAAGTTTCGCATTGTTCCTCTGAATCTGATCGGGGTGACAGAAGAGCCAAAGTTCAGAGAGGTAGAGGCACAGATTCCTCTAGTGATGACCAAAATGTGCAGAGTGAAATGAAAGACCGGAATAAAATTAGGTCTTGCTTAATGAAGAGACATGACCCTGGTACTGCTAGAAAGGAGGGTAGACTACAAACCAGGAAGTCTAAGAATGTAGCCAAATCACAGAAGGAAATGGAGACCTCAGCCTCATCAAGCGATGAGGAACACGATGTGGACTTGGATTCTGAGAGTGATACAGATGTCCAGAAGATGAAGCCAATCCTAGAGGATGTGTCCATGCAAGGAGCAGCGACATTCCATCAGTCATCCGGTGAACCTCTCTTTACCTATGTGCATGAATATAATTAAGCACATGTCACTCGAATTGTCTCTCTTACTTTTTTTAATCTCATACCCAGAATATTGGGTATTGGGATTATTAAGTCTTGAGTACTTAAAAAAACACCGCATCTAAAGAGCACTCACAAACTTAAAAAAAACTTTTCGGGCCTAGTCGGCCTTCATCAGAGCATGAATATAGTAGTAGTGTCATGTGATTTATATTGTACTTCATAGTGATTGAATCACCGTTGTCTGGGAGGGGCAGTCACTCAACAAATCAATTTAATAAACTTTTAATCTTCTGTGAGACTGTGACTGGTAAAAGTCACATGGTACAGATCAGTACAATGACAGACAGATCAACGCAACTGTGAAATGGTTACTTTGTTTATATCAATGCAAATACCATTTCTGAAGTAAGGTCAAGATCAAATTCAGAATTCACACACAAAATAAAGTTTTATCTTGGGGAAATAAATGGAAAAAGGAAAAAAAAGCAACTGAGTCTTTGGAGAGAAAATGAATCCATGTGGCTTAATTCTAGTCATGCATTTTGGTTAATGAAAACAGGTTGTTCTGGGTGAGACGATCAAACACGTCTCTGTCAAATCTTTGGTCAAAAGAAATGTGGTGAATATGTGCCAAGTACAACTTGCTCACTTTTACGTTTTTTTTGTACTTTTATTATTTAGGGGATGAGGAGCAGTCCTATTCTGGGCCCTCTTGGGCAGCAGAGGAAGATGATGACCCAGAAAATAGGTATGGCTCAAAAAGACAGGACTTAACATTTGTAACACACTCTAAATGTGGGGGAACGCCTACAGCTCCTAAGAACCTCAAGTCCTGTGCTAAATCTGGTGTCAGTCCTGTCATCGAGACAAGCCGGTTGCGACCAAAACGTAGCTGCAGTAGACCAGCAGCAATCAAATATACGTTCTAAATGTACAGTGTTAAGTGCACTTGATGAACCTGATATCAATCCTTGACAAACCTGGCTGAGCCTGTCTTAAGAATGATTGGCCAACTTGACCTTTGAAGGTTCTCTTGGATAAGATTGTTTTGGAATTAATTTGGCATCGACTGTTAACATCAGGATTCTGGTCCATGAGCATAATACTTGGCACTAGATAGCTTAGAGAACAAATTAAGCACATTTTGTGTTTAATATTTTTGTAACTCCATACAAAGATATATTTAAAGTTTATCGCGAGTGACATATTTGTTCTATGTTTAGACTGTTTTGAATTTTGGTCTCTTTGAACACAGAGCTGGGCCAGCTAGTTAATGTGCGGACCACATAACTGAAATGTCCTGGGTTCATTTTCTGCCTCAAAGCCTCTTACATGTCATCCCTTCTTCTGCTCTCAATTTCCTGTCTTTCATTTCAATAAAGCATGAATGCTTAAAAAATAATCTTTAAATGTTAGTCTCCTACTGAGCTGTCCCATTATATATGCATAAAAGAATGACTGTAAGCAGTATGGTTACATTTGAGAGTAGAACGTTGATTAAGTATGCAAGTTGTTTAGAAGCTTTTGCTTGCCAGATTATTTGCAGACACTTGCATTAAAAGTGTATAAAGTGGCATTGATTTTCACTCTATACAAATTTCAGCTTATCGTAAACAATTATAGTTTACATTTGAGAGGTGGGCAAGGCTCTGAAGATTGTGAGTATTTTGAAAAACTTGCATACTTAACTATCAAAGCCATCGTAAAGATAGAAGTCTGCCATTGATGGGTTAGGTTTTGATAATGATCATTAGAATGAAACCATACCATTTTACTTAAGTAGATGTACTTGTGCATCTGCTTCCTTGTTTCTTGGTTACATTTTTGTTGCTGCTGCGATTTAGTTGAAACACTAAAAATATTTTTAATTAAAACTGCATCTTATCGTTCTACTGTGAAGAGGACGTCGTGTATATCCATTGGCTAACAGATTTTACAGTGCTGCCTGCAAGCACTCAAAATGCATTCCCGTCCTCTCAATAGAATGATAGGATTCAGGTTAAAGGTCATTGAAGTTGCCCTAAAACACAGTGGGCTCTGCTCTACTGTACATACAGTATTTGTTTTGTTTGTGATATTTTCAAATGAAAGTGTTTGTAAGGTATAGGAAATAATTTTCCTGCTCAAGTAAAGTGTGATATGGCAGTGATGATGTCTTTGACTTTCATATCTGTCTTCTTTTTTTTTAAGGGAGACTTTAGGGATTCTGAAAGTGAAGAAAATCTTTTAATAAAATAACATCCACGTTTCCCTTTGGCAGTGTTATTTCCCCAGATACTGTAATTAAAATAAGCTATAATGTAGGCTGCCTTTCATGTTATTAAACAAGAGTATGACATCCTTGTTTTATTTATTATTCTGTTCATCCGCAATTACATTGATTTCTGTTTTGTGAGACCTTTTGAACATCTCTATAATCTGTCTATCCTTCGCATATCTTGAGAATCTTTCATCGGTTCAACTTCACACTTTGAGTGGGTTAGGGTTATTGAATACAGTGTTGAATGTGAAGTTGATCGAATGCGCAGTTGTCGAAACAAACGCTGCAAGCAGCATTTCTGGGGGCCAAGTGATCGTCCCGTGCCGAACGGCCACATGCTCCAAACAGGCAATACCCCTGAAAATGCTGCAAGCAGCAATACTGGGAGCCAAGCTGTCGGCCCGTTCCGACTGGGCACTGCACTAGTGTATACAAAATTAAAAAAATTCTGTGCCTAAAGTGGTGATAGACAGGAAACAGAAAGAGAGCAGGGAAGTGACATGCAGTAAAATGGTCTGCCCGGGTACACGGCTACATGCCGTAACCATCTGGCTATCGGGTGCCCCCTGCAAAACTTGACTTCTAAAAAAATATATACTTACTGTTTACTATTTGAAGATCCCAAATGACGGATACAATCTGGATCTTCTTCCAAAGTCAAATTGCTAAATCAATATGAAGTTGACATTTTTATTAAAATAATTTATAAACGCTGTCAGGCTTTGTAATGTTCTACATTGGCAGAATCTGCTTTGATTATGTTCTTTCATGTGCTAAAAACATAACTTTTACTTTGAGACCTGTACATTGTAAATCAATGAGAATATTTTGGAATATTAATTTCTAAAAAGTGGAGCATCTATTATAGATGGATAAATAGAAATCTTGACAATATTTTGAGTTACATCATGGCAAGGTAACTCTTACATTGTTTGCAACTGTTGGGCCTTTAAATGACATTTTAAAGCTTCTGATTCTTCCAATACATAAATCACAAAATCAATTTTTATTTTATTTTTAATAAAAATGTCAACTTCCTGTTGAATTTACTATTTGTAAGTCATCTGCTTAGAGCTTTATTTACTTTTTTATTTTTTGTGGGCTTTTTATGCCTTTATTTAGAGAGGGATAGGGAAAGTAGGCTGACAGGAAATGGGGAGAGAGATGGGGGGTTGACACGCAGCAAAAGGTTCAACTCTCGGGAATGAGAGTCGAACCCGCGACACGCTGTCAGGCTGACATTGCAGCCTAGGGTGCCTGGACCGTCACGCTACGGCCCAGGCCGCTTTATTGACTTTTGATTTGAGAAAAGAAAAATGTCCATTGCTAAATGAAACCAATCGCCTGAGAACTTAATTGTAGCACAAAGCTATGTTGCCAAAATAATTGTTTTGACAGTACAGTAGACCATGGCCCAGCTGAAATCAGAGCTATCTAGTTGTTCACTCACTGACACTACTAGTAAACAGCTGTGTTGGTTTTTCTTTTTACTGTAACGGTTTAAATTATCTTTCCATCTATTTGGAAGTACGTTTATCATGGCAAATCCATGCTTTGACTTCAAATGTCTACATTTTCTCGTGAGGTCAGTCCTTCCGAACGTCTGTGTGGCAGTGATGTAGAGTTTTTTTCCCTGCAATGTGTTAATGTTTCTTTACACTTTCGCTTCCTTATGGTTCCACAACTTTTCCAAGTTGAAACACATGAGATAAGGTCCTAGGCTCATGCAGCTGTCTTGACTACTGCCTTATATTAGGGAGGAACTAGTTGTGTACTTCTAGTCAGACTTAAGTAATTGTTCATTGCCTTTTCTAAACTGTTAATGTGATGTATCGGCATAACCTCAAAAATCATATGCTTCTAATCTTTTTATTTTGGGGAAACACTTTCTGTAGAGTTATGAATCTACAGAAACTTACATCAAAAGCTTTATTTTGAGATTCAGAGGTTTCCAATAATACAAACCATGTCATGTTAACTAATGGAGAACTGAATTAGGAGTATTGGTATTTAAAGGACAACACAATGCATTTCAGGTTTGAATATGACTTGGAGTAGTCATAGACATAATGTACAGCTTGCCAAAAAAGAAGTAAAACATTTGAAATTTTAAACATTAATATAGTGACTACCTTTCAAAGGTGTTATTTTATCCACAAACGTTTAATTTGTTCTTTTTACATTATGTACATACTTTACTTAAGCTTTTAAGTTAATTATATTTGAGAAATTGTCTGTAATAAATGTAAACATTCCAGTGTCTGTCTGATTTTATCCAGTACTGTTTTGTTTTAGCCTTTTGTGAAAAAAGCAGAGTTATAAGTGATGGGTGTGCAGGACTTGTGTCAGTGCAACAGAATATTCTCCATGTTTAATTTGGCTTGGTTTTGTTCACATTATTTCAGACTTACCGACCAAATGAGACTAAAGAGCCCTTTTGGTTGTCTCTTTAACAATCCATTTTAGCAGCCTTTCTAGAAAATCTACTACACATTTTTGTAAATGTATCTGTTGATGGCACATATCTGGAGACAACATATTTCTTATGAAATGAACCTCAGGTCCCTTTTCTCCTTCTCTTCCCCTGCTTCTAAAAGAATTGCTAAGAAAATGCTCTTGGCCCAAATCACTGCCAACTACTCCTCGGGGGAAGATTTCTCTTCAGATGATGAGACACAGGAAGATGAATCTAAGTCTGATGGAGACAAGGAATTTAAAGAAAACAAACAGGATGACAACAGAGATGAAAATGGTAAGTCAGTCTTTAGCATATTGTTCAATACAGCTGACTCAGGGGTGATATTTGGGGTCCCAGGGGATGGCAATTGCCACCCCTAGTAATTGCAATGAACCTCAAATTCAGCTCTTTAATGCATATTTTCCTTCTAAACAGATTGTGCAGATTAATCTGATTTTGAGTGCATCTCAATCCACATTTGTCCAGCTACAATATTGTGACATGTGACACATGTTAAACACACGTTTTCTTGTCTGCAACCATACATTCATTAACTCGTTTCTGGCTGGTGTCCCTGTTCTGGGCATTTCATTATACGCAAGCATTTTCACGTTTTTATTTAAAAAAAGACTAGCCAATCTACAAGCCTTCCAGACTGACAACAGTCCCAGATAAACTGAACACCTTTAGTGTAGTGCATATATTTTTGTAATCGGGTTTAAGTACTAAGTAGTTACTTTTTTGCCACGCTCTGACGCCGCTGAACTGAATGGTATTTCATTTATAACTTCCATATATTTCATATCATTCTTCACTTTTGGAGAATTGTAGACTATATCAACTAGAAAAGTGTGCTCCTTAGAGCGCAGATCTCCGCCAAGCTGGGTTGCCTACCCAGGCCTGTCATTTGTGGGGTGGAGCTGACGGGACCGTAGTCTGGGGTTTAATCAGGAAATAAGAATGCTCTCCACTGTCAAATATGTTTTCCTGCAGGGGAAGACTCGAGCTTGACCTCAGAATCATCAGACACAAATTCTGATGTTCCCAGAGGCAGGCACCACCTACTGCGTCACAAACTCACCCTTGATGACGAGACGGCAGCTGCTAAGACTCCAGGAGTAACGAATGGAGAGAAGAGAGAAGGCAAAAGAAGAGTCAGGAGCCAAGGTAACAAAGTAATGGAGAGCAAGGATGCCTCTTAACAATGACATGCTATCAGTTGAGAGAACACGTCTTAACAGTAGGCCTATCTGCATTTCTCTTGAGTAGATGCAGAGAGTGGTAGTGACAATAGCCAGTCAGAGCTAGAAGAGTCTGGTATCAGCGAAGAACTCAGTTCATCAGAGGATGATGGCAATGAAGAGAAGTCGAAAAGGTAATTTAATTTATTGTATACGTATAAATATCTCTTTGTGAAACTGGCACATATAGATAGCTCGTATAAGGACTTTACAAAAAAACACCAGATCAGTTCGAAAAATGTTATCATATTCTCATTCTTTAATCAGTAAATCATATGGCCTTCAATTGATGCAGAATATATCAGCCCTGCTTTTATTAGATTGACAGGATTGTGCATCGTCTATGGATTAAGTGTTATGTCTTTCTATGTGTTGCTTTTGCAACACCTCAGATCCACCAGAGTGCAGAAGGAAGCAGTTCGGAGTTATCTACAGAAAAAACCACCACCCTTGATTGTGTTGTCAGACTCCGGTGATGAAAAGGTACTGGGAACCATTATTGCTGTTATGTTCATCAATAACTTTGACCGAGATCCTTACACTCCTCCTGCGCCGCTACTGCTCATTGGTTCTTGGGAGGCGGTCATATTGGCTTTTGAATGAGCTTGATTACAATAATTATATATACATATTGTTTTGTACTTAACAGGATGAGGAGGATGAAGAGGGAGACCTTAAAGGCACACCAAAGGGCCGCAAAAAGATCCGCAGGATCATCAACGATGAACACCTTCGTGCTGAGACCCAAAATGCACTGAGGGAAGAAGAGGAGAGACGCAAACGCTTGGCAGATCGAGAACAGCAGAGGGAGGCCCTGAGAGAGGTATGCAAAGATGAATTTCACTTTCACTGTACCATTGATTGGAACACGTGCACACAACACTAGCAGTTACACATCTACAACCACACTTGACTCTAGTATATCGGCGGGTATCCACTCACAGTGATTGGATACACTTTCAGCACTTGTTCCAGAATCTCCCAATCTCATGTTCAACTGGGAAGAAATTTAGGGTGGTACTTATTGCCATATCCACGAAAGCATTCAATGACAACTTCTGCCATGCTGCTGGTTAAAACTGGTACTATCATTCTGGAAGTGACCGCTGCCATCAAGATAGTTATTTTTCATCTAAGAATAGTTGTAGATTACTCATAGTAGTTTTGTATTACTGGCATTACATATCAGGAAAATGCACAACTCAACTAATGCACAGAACCCTGCTTTCAGTGTATGTTGTATTAGTGGTTTACTCTTACTTAAAGTGTACCATTGTCTTCCAGGTGATCGTTATAGAGGATGAAGTGTCGCAGATGATATGTCCCGTCACCACAAAGCTGGTCTTGGATCAGGATAGCACCACTAAGGAACCGATTGTTCAGGTTCATCGGAACCTGGTGACTAGGCTGAAGCCTCACCAGGTGGATGGTTAGTCAGAAATTCTATGACTTGTATATGAATACTATGTAATACTACATTTTATGAATGCCAGTAGTATTCATGAACTAAACTAATAACTTGAATTGTACAGATCAGGTCTAAATGTTGTACTCACTGTCAGATATTTGCCTTACATACTGAGCAAGTAAGGACTCCGCCCAAAACATTGTGGGGCAATAAATGTACTATACTGAAGTGCTTCTTATGTTTATATTTCTAAAATGTTTGGCCAATACCATTCCCCAATGATGTTGCATATATACAACTGTCAACAGTATTTTGGCTTAATTTCACTACAGGTGTCCAGTTTATCTGGGACTGTTGTTGTGAGTCTGTGAAGAAGGCCAATTCCAGCCCTGGATCAGGATGTATACTGGCACACTGCATGGGTCTGGGCAAGACTCTTCAGGTGTGACAGAAGAAACATCTATACTTGTAGAGCAGGCACACATCCCATGTACTTAGTCTGCACTGTATTTGGCTACAATGTTTCACATTTTGTTTGTCTTGAACTGTGTTCATGGTGTTGCTGTCTGTTGTCCTACAGGTTGTAACATTCCTCCACACAATGCTGCAGTCTAAAATTCTGAATTTCAAAACTGCCCTTGTGGTTTGTCCACTGAACACCATCCTCAACTGGATCAATGAGTTCGACAAATGGCAAGAAAGGATGGGAAACGATAGAGTCAAGGTGGTTAAACCTTTTAATGATTTGACTCTTGCAAATGACATGAAGGCATTATTAATTGATATGGCCTAATGGACAGTCATCGCTTTCATGTGCAGGACCCCCAAATTTATATGTATTTGGCCGTGGACCCCCATCTGAAAATGTTTTGTGCCAGGGACCCCCAGAAGAGAAGATGTGTGTAAAAAAAAAAAAAAAAAAAAAATCCAAATCTGTACAAAATAGCAGATCTACAAGCTTACAATGCGTTGCATTGCGATGTGTTGTGAGTTTGTAGATTGGCAAATTTTAAATAGTCAAAGTAGAAAATAGGGTTAAAGTGGTTAAAATTATTGTGATGCTACGGTATATTAACTAATTTTACTGGGGACCCCCTGGAACCCCCTCAAGGACCCCTGGGGTCCCCGGGCCCCACTTAGTCCCTGCTGTATGTCACACACTCCCCCCGACAATTACTTACATAGCCCCCCAAATCTTCTCCTTATGGCATCATAATGTGCCACCACGTTATAACTTTATTTAACTTTTTGTTTCTCAAACATGCAAACATGTTGCAGGTTACAGAATTGGCCACACTTAAGGGACCTCAGGAGCGCAACGTGGCTCTCCAGAAATGGCACAGGATTGGAGGTGTCATGATTATAGGGTATGAGATGTATCGCAACCTCTCACTTGGCCGCAATATCCACAATGAAGAATTAAAGAAAACGATTAAGAAAATGCTTGTTGATCCAGGTAAATTAACAGTAAAATGACATGATACTAAAATAAATATATTGTATGTTCCATTGCCTTGCACATTGGAACAGTTGTACATTTGTAGGCATTTGTTGTTTAATCTCCAGGTCCAGACTTTGTGATTTGTGACGAGGGCCACATCCTAAAGAATGAAGCGACCAACATCTCCAGAGCCATGAGTGGCATTAAGACCCGACGGAGAGTGGTGCTAACTGGAACACCGATGCAAAACAACCTGATCGAGTGTAAGGTTGCACTGCACCCTATACACACTATATTATGGTATTAAAATAACTAAATTATGTGTGTTCAGATGGTCATGGAATACATTTTCTGCCGTCCCAGACCACTGCATGGTCAATTTCATCAAGGAGAACCTCCTTGGCTCATTGAAGGAATTCCGAAACCGCTTCATCAATCCCATACAGAATGGTCAGTGCGCTGACTCAACCCCTAAAGATGTCCGAATCATGAAAAACCGTGCGCATGTCATTCATTCTTTGTTGGCTGGATGTGTACAGGTGAGCATGTCTTCTGAATGTTCAGCCTACCTATGTGCCATGTGCACGCAATAATTTCAAACCCCAGCTCTCATGTATGTAATCACTTAACAGTAATTTACTATTCCAATGTTCTCGAGGAATTGGCTGCCTTTGATACAGAAATGAAATACTATATTAAATAGTTTATGATAAAAAGTAACAGCTTTTGCAAATCAAATCACAAAAAAATTATTCAACTTAATTTGAATGAGAACATAAATTAAATTGTTTCCTTTTCATGTTAAGTCTGTTCTTTTTTTTGTCATCCTACTAGAGAAGAGACTATTCAGAATTGACCCAATTCCTGCCTCCCAAATATGAGTATGTGCTACTAGTGAGGGTGACCCCACTGCAGTATAAGTTGTATCGCCACTACATTGACCACTTCACTGGTAAGGAACTCTCTTCCAAGTATTCCACAATTAATCTACGGTATTATGAAAACATGAGAAGGAAATTATAATTCAATAGTAAAATCCACTAATATTGTGTGTGTGGTGTTCTGGTGGTCCATTATTACCCATTTTTGCTCACATTATTCACATATAAATATATATATATATATTTTCCCCCATCATAATGGAAGTCTAAATACTTTTTTAAGGCCAAGTTTCTGGCAGCAGATAAGATGCTTAGTTATCCATTGGAATGAAAGTAAATCCAGTCAAATCCATATGGTATCAAAGTTGTTTTCCCTGTTGGACATACTGGGCAATGCATGAATGTATGTATGACATGTACAGTATATGTTAAATGTTATGGCTTTTGTTGAATTTTGAGACAGTCTGAAGCAAACCGCTTTTGCAGGTGCGGGAGCCACTGTCAGGATTGGAAGTGGAACAAGTCTCTTCAAGGACTACCAGATACTCTGCAGAGTCTGGACACATCCCTGGTGCCTGCATCTTAACTACATCAGCAAAGAAAACAAAGTAAACATACTGACCAAAGTGCTTGTCTTTATGTCTTGGCTTGACGTCGTTTAATTTCACTTAACTGGTGGCTATGCTTTTTGATTGCAGGGGCATTTTGATGGAAGAAATTACATTAAAGCCAGGGCTCTGTTGGGAGGTGAAGAATCCGCTGATGTTCAGAGGTGAGTTTAATTTTCACACATTGATTTTCTGGGAGCATTAAGACGGTGTGCTTACCTTCTCCCTCTCTACAATGTTATCTATTCTGATCTAGTACCAGTGGAAATAGCCGACTTATGGATGTGTATGCACCTCTTGACCAAGTTTGAATCCAAGCACTTGCACTGACTAAACATGCTACATTTATGTTTGCTAAATTGAATTTAAAACCAAAGATGTCTCATAATTATTTCCCCTTCTGTCCATTGTATACCTTGTACAGTGGAGAGAGAGAGAATAAAGGGACGCACAACAACGAAGGCACTGCAGGAGGGCAAGGTATTAAGACACCACATGCTAGAAATACCTCCAGCCAATGGCTTGTAAAGTGAACATTTAAAACGGTTTTCCCTGTGCTAACTGTATACAGGAGAGATGGTGACCAGCAGCTCGAGACCTAATAGCCAAGCTGAAGACTGGTACAAGAACATGCTGACTCGAGCAGATGCCCACATCTTGGAGCACTCAGGGAAGATGGTTCTCTTGTTCGAGATTCTTAGGATGGCTGAGGCGCTAGATGACAAAGTGTATGTCTTTAAATTATTAAATTATGTAGATACATTATGTGATGACATCTCTAATGTTCTCCATACTTGAATGATTGTTTTCTTTATTTTGCGTTCTTAGGTTGGTGTTCAGTCAATCCTTGCTAGCATTAGACTTGATTGAAGATTTTCTGGAATCTGCTCACCATACCGCAATGAGTGGAAAATCATCCCCATTTGAAGGTACTGTGGTATTTTTTCATATTGCAATACACCTGCACAACGTATTAGTTGAGGGTGTTAAAATGTGTCACTGTCCTTCTGCTTCAAACTCCTGCCTTTGTAGGTACTGGCAGCTGGATTAGAAACACTGATTACTATCGTCTTGACGGGTCAACAACTGCTACCTCTAGGAAGAAATGGACTGAACTGTTCAATGATGCGACTAATGTTCGGTACTTAATATCCACCTACATAAACTACACTACAGTAGAACTCTTTACTAACAAGAAGTATTTAATGTTTGACAGCATGATGTTACACATTTTCCCCACATTTGTGTGAAGTTAAGCACATTCAAACATTAAATACTGCAAAATAAAGGTGCTGGACAGAAAAACTGACAATGCCTGTCTGATGAAGAACTGACCGTTGAAATGTCACATGTGGTGGCACTAAATGAATCGCTCTGGGAACATTTTCCAGTGTGCTTCCCTTCTTCTGTTACTAAGCTTCTCCCCTCTGCCTTAATCTTTTCCCATAGTGGTCGGCTGTTTCTGATCTCAACAAAAGCTGGGTCACTGGGCATCAACCTTGTAGCAGCCAACAGGGTCATTATCTTTGACGCCTCATGGAATCCGTCCTACGACACGCAGAGTATCTTCAGGGTGTATCGCTTCGGTCAGCAGAAGAACGTGTTTGTGTATCGCTTCTTGGCTCAGGTATTTATTCTAAACTCTTCATTGTGTGTTATCATTGATCTATCAATTTCATGCTTTGAGATGAAAATAAGTAGGTTATTTTTTTAGTAACAGTAACAGTTTTGTTCATAAAGGTTGCCTGTGACGATATACCGTAATATGTAATAGTCAGTAAATTTTTAAATGATGATAACCAGCTTGGGCTTGCTGTGTATTTAGGGGTTTTATACAAGCAAAACAGCCTCAATATTGAAGAAAACCACCCTAATTGGTACCAAGGCCCTGATTAGCATATGTTTACATAAACTATATGTGCAGCCATAACCCCCTCTAATCAATCCCTGAATGTTGGCATCCTTGCCATTGGCATTGCAAAGATTGATACGGATTGGGGATGACATTTAACAATAGAATGTTTTGATGTAAAATTGGTCTTAAATTAACCCTCTCACAGGCATTAAAAATGTCTTAAAACATTGTTAAAGTGCTGATACCTGCAGATAGCCTGGGCTTAAGTGTCAAGCATGTAAGATAAATCGAGAATCACTTGCCCCCCTGTCAAACTGCAATTCTTAAAGGTTTGATACATTCTGACATGTTGAAACCCTTAAAAGGTTTTTTTTTGTGTCTTTTTTGTTTTTCAAACTCTAGGGCACAATGGAGGAGAAGATCTATGATCGTCAGGTGGCCAAGCAGTCTCTGGCATTCCGTGTGGTGGACCAACAACAGACAGAGAGGCACTTCACCCAAGTTGAACTGACTGAACTCTACATGTTTGACCCAGACCTGCTGGATGACCCCAACTCTAAGAAGAGCAAGCGGGCCACCCCTGTGTTGCCCAAGGTAATTATAGGATTTTATTTTAATTGTTTAGTTCAGTGGTTCTCAAACTTTACAGGTCCATTTGTACACTCTCAGAGTTACAGACCTGTAAGGATCCATTTGGAACCACCTCAAGAAACCCTGAGGGTCCCTGGATGCCATTTTGAGAACCACTTAGTTTGTCATTTTCTCTGGCTTGAAGCCAGTACATTTACATGGTTATTCAGATTGATTTTTCAGAATGGCCTGAACTTTTTCTGTCCATCTGTCTCAGGATTTTGTCCTGGCAGAATTATTGCAAAATTCTAAGGAACACATAGTGTCCTACCATGAGCATGAGTCTCTGCTTGACCATAAAACGGAGGAGGAGCTGAGCGAGGCTGACCGCAAAGCTGCCTGGGCCGAGTACGAAGCAGAGGTAAAGAACACATACATTAGCACACAGGAACAGTTATACTTTGTTGGATGACCATGTCGCTCGGCGGAAATAAGATTTTCAACTGAAAAACGTGTACGTTATTTTCATCGAGTGACATGGTCGTCCAACAAAATATTAGACTTAATACCATGAACATTTTCAGGTCCCAACTTCACATCCAATCACGAGTTGTTAGCTTGTATTTAATTATTTTTTGAAAGGTCTTCACAATTTTTTGTATATGTCGGTTATATTGACATGCCCAAAGTATGGATGCCAAAGTGAAAGTGGTTAATAGACCCAATTTTATACCATAATTTTTTTCTTATTTAAACATGCTTACGTCTTATACAACAAAGGGTGCCATCATCTCGAAGAAGCCATCAAACATCACTGGGCCTTCAGATCAGCGTCTTCAGTCCATTCACACCGCCCTGGCCCAGAGAAGCAATCAACAGCTAACGGTACACATCTAGCTGCTTTTATAGCTATTGACTTGCCAATATGTCATGTTTGATTTTGTTACATACTGTTATATTACTTCTCATACTTTGCAGATTATGTTGAATGAGTGTCGAGAAAATGTCAACAAGGCCATTGTGTCACTGAAATCGATTAGGGTCCTAACCCTGGAAGACTGCATTGTGCGATTGGTGAGTAACTGCAAGTACCTCGTGAGAGAGACGTATACATATACATATACATATGAAATAAAAAGTTCGGAAACTTAACTTCGTTGATTATTTCTCCCCTTCAAAAATACAAGTTGGTATCGTATTTGATATCGTTGTTATCGTTGATTACTAGCCACCTTTACAACGAGGTATAACTTGTAAGGATCGTGCAATCGTGGAATGAGCAACACAGCTAAACATGTAGGTAGCGCCCTCCAAAAATGTGCCAAAATCCCCCAATATGTTTCTGTTGGTAATCGCTCTCGTTTTGAGCGACCTGCCACAGGTGTGTGACTGACAACTTTGTTGAGTTTGTGTATGCTCTAAGCAGCAACACTGCCCCTATGGAAAGATGTCACGTTTGTCCCTTCAGGATAAGGTGCAATAGGGAAAGTGGAAGCTGCTGTTCCATTACGCAGAGTGGCAGCATTATTTGGCGTCAGCCCTGGTACCATTTCCAAACTTAGGACCAAGTTCCGTGAGACTGGTGAAGTCAAAGACAGACTGCGAAGTGGTCGTCCCAAGAAGACAACGCCCCACACCTACCAGCAGGTGTGCTGGCAGGTCGCTCAAAACGAGAGCGAATACCAAAGAAGCATATTGGGGGATTTTGGCAAATTTATGGGGGCGCTACCCACACGTTTAGCTGTGTTACTCATTTCACAATTGCACTATCCTTACAAGTTATACCTAGTTGTAAAGGTGACTAATCAACGATACAATATATATACCAATACAATACCAATTGGTATTATTAAACTTTGTTTATTGGGTTTTTTACAGCAGGGTTCAGCATTAAATGCAGATAATCAGGTAGGTAAAAAAGCTCCTTAGTGCAACCAATAACATACAAAAGTACAATAATCATATTGAATTATCACCCCAAAACATAAAGGACAATTACAAACATAAAAAAATAAAAAATATATAAGAATATATACATATAAAAAGTATAAAAACCAACACAAAACGAACAAGACAAAAACAAAACTAGAACAAACACATCAGTCAAGCAATACATATCAATGTCACGTGTAAAATCCACTATACAGCACCACACCCCCGTCACAGCAAACCCATCATATCAATGATCCACCAGACCTCACGTATCCGTATCCCCGATCAGAGATGGATTCAAATTCCGGACAAATTGAAAGAATGGACCCCATACCTTCCCAAACTTACTGGAGGAGCCATTTAATGAGAATCTTATCTTTTCCAGTTTTAGACAATACAAGATGTCTCTTATCCAATGAGTGTGAGAGGGGGAAGTAGGTGATTTCCAATTAATTAAAATGAGTCTCCTGGCCAATAGAGTGACAAAAGCTAAAACATCCTTTTCTATTTTAGAAAGCGAGGGCACTGAGGGGAAAACCCCAAACAGCGCGCCGAAAGGAGTAGGCTCCACCGATCTCCCCACTATCCCTGATATGGACTGAAAGACCTCTGTCCAATATTTGTGTATAGATGGGCAAAGCCAGAACATATGGATGAGGTCTGCTGGAGATTGTTGACATCTATCACACTCAGGAGATACAGTATCATAAATCCTTGACAGCCGGGCCTTGGTATAATAGATACGGTGTAAAAGTTTACATTGAATGAGAGCGTGTCTTGCGCAAATAGAGGACCCATGTACCCGCAGCAGAATTGCATCCCAAACCTCATCAGTTATTTCCTCCCCCAAGTCCCCCTCCCAACGAGCTTTTATAGAGTTCAGAGTTTCAGGCCGTAGACAACAGATCTCCTCATAAACACATGAAATTGCACCCTTCAAAGATGGTAGTGGAGTTAAAAAAGTGTCTAAAACAGAGTCATCAGGTAGATTGGGAAATATGGGAAACGTTCTTTGAACAAAGCTACGGACCTGTAAATATCTGAAAAAATGCTGTCTGGAAATTGAATATTTATCCCGAAGTTGTTGGAAGGATGCAAAGACATTATCAACGTATAAGTGTTTAAAAGTACGAATGCCTAGGCCTGACCATATTGAAAAAGCACCGTCCACCAGAGAGGGATGAAAAACATGGTTAGCTGCCACTAGGGCATGAATAGAGAAAGACTGTAGACCAAAGTGGCGTCTAAATTGGAGCCAGATTTTTAAAGATTTTTTAACAGTAACGTTCTTAGTGTATGGAGAGGTAGAGGAAAGAATAGGGGAGTGTGCTAAAGCACTCAATGATACGGGACCAGCCGAATTCGACTCAAAGGCTTCATATTGAATCCAATATTTGAAAATTCTAATATTGGCAGACCAATAATAAAACCTGAAATTAGGTAGGGCCATTCCTCCAAGAGATTTGGGTCTCTGCAAGTATTCTTTACGCAACCTCGGCACTTTCTTATCCCAGATAAACTCAGAGATCATACTATCTAATTTACTGAAAAAGGTCTGGGGAAGAAAAAGGGGAATACATTGAAACAGATAAGAAAACCGAGGGAGAATATTCATCTGGTTTCCAAACTTTTATATAGTTTTATATCTATATACCTGACCAAGACCGCACAGGTCGAAACGTACTCCGCTTAAATAAAGTTTTTTTTGGGAACATCAAAGATGTTCTCAAAATGTGCAGTCTATTAGAGTAGCTGTCATGTCATAATTGTTGAATAAATGATGAATTGTACATTTCAATTTGTTGCACCTTTACAGTGGCATGCCAATCCCAATTTGGATGAGAAGCAAGTCAGGGCCAAGGCCTTGGCTTGGAAATTATCCAATGACTTGGAAGTGCAGCGTAGACAAGCTGTATACAGAGACGTCTGTGGAAAACAACAAGCTGTAAGTAAACAAGACTGGGTCTAATAATGCCTCCAATGTGGATCTCTGACATATTGATGTCGTCAGTCTTGCCTAATATGGATAGTCAGGGGCCGTGTCCACAGAAAGCATTTTTTGAGCTGGCAGCGCCTGACTGCCATGCAATTCTATGGTAAAGACACACTGGTGCGCTCCTCTTCCCCGCACCCGAGCATCGCACTTCAGCGCTCTCGGCCCCCAGTGTCTTTTGGTGGAGCACCCTGGGCTCCTCAGACAATAGTTCAACTTTAGCAGAGGAGCGCCGGTCATTTGATGCTCCTGATTGTGTCTGACAAGCTGGTAATTTACAACCTAACGTTGAGTCGTTACCACGGAGAAGTCCATGTTTACATTGTTTCAGCTAAGCTATTTGTGCTGATAATGAAGTTGACAGGATGTTCGAGCACAGCAACGGTTGATTGGTTTGAACGTTTCGGGCATCAATAAACGCTGTTTGCGGGCACTCTGGACATGATATCGAATCGCGAATGAAACACTTTCTGTGGACACGACCCCTCATTGTGTTGTAGTGAAACTTATCTCTTACTTCTAAGTAAGTTGTATTGAAGATGAAGGCTCTATCCTGACGTATCGATCACAGTCATCTCCAAATGTGGGCACGTTTCAGTCCGATCTGAGGAATTGACTTCCATTATGAAATTAAAGATGAATATTTCAATGAATATATATAAAACATGAGCAAAACACACATGTTGGCCTACTGGCAGTAAATTTGGCGCCGCTTGGCGGTTTGTGAGATTACCTCCAGACAAACACACACACAGACCCTCTTACTGTGTAGACGACTCCTTCAGATGCTATACTTTACCTGTATGTGTGCCATTTTTAATGCCTCTTGACTTTGCCCTCCATAGCTCACGCAGAACATCCGGGCCATATTGAACAGAAGAAACCAAGAGAAGGAGCCTACGATTCTGACTGTGACTGTGTGACTGTGAACCCAAATGTGACACTTGTTTTAAGAACATGTTATGATTGGAAGTTCCTGGCCTTCAGTGTGTTTTCTGAATAAATAAAGAATAAAGCTTAAAGGAGTAGTTCGCCCCAAAATATTACGCACCCCATGAAGCATTGAATTCATGGAGACTTTTTTTGTCCTGAGCCAATAATTTGATGACCGCCGGTCATCAAATTATTGGCTTAGGAATGCCACAAAAAAAATCTCCATGAATTCAAGGCTTCTTGGGGTGTGTAATTGACAGAAAATAAGCAATTATTTGGGGGTACTGCTTTAATGAGTAAATAAAGCACTTGGTGTATTTTTCTATTTAAATGATTGTATTTTTTCCATTTACAGTAAGCTCATAAATGTTAGGACAGCAACCTTTAGCGTTGCTGTCGGGTGGAAACCTTTTGTCCAAAACCTTTCCTTTTTTATTATTTTACAAACAATTTAAAATAGTGAAAATAGCATCACTACTTTTGTGCAACACTTAAGTATGATTAAGTTGGGCACTAATTAACAGGGGAGGGGGGGGGGGGGAGTTTAAATTCGGAGAGACAAGGTTTCTGCCCGACAGCAACGATAGTAACTAATCAATTTCATGCTGCTGTCCAAACTTGTATGTACCTTTTGAGTTAGCAGTAGATTATTTTAGTTTTCTGTCAATAAGTTATGCTATGTTTTTTATTTTATTTTTTTATGCTCTAATAAAGATGAGAATATTCTTTTATCCGTTTGTCTGTGAAATCACTCAGCAAGCTTAAGGTTATGATTGATTGGTTGCTGGAATCTCTTGCAGCTCTATCAGCTGAGCTGCAACGAGGCAATGCACAGCGCTGCAGCTTTTCTTTTCAGCGTTCTGAAAGTGAATCTTTGGCTATAAGTAGATTTAAGTAGATTTACCTGGGCTTTTGGTGTGCATGTTCCTCCTATTCCTAGTACTATACTTAACATGTTACCCTCTAAGCTGAATGTCTTTTACGGCCTCCGTGAACGTTTTCCCCCATTCATCACACTACCATTTTATTTAATATTAGAAAATGATACATTGAAAAAGCAATTTCAAGAACATTTAATGGCACATTACACTATTGAAGGAAGGCGAACAAACGTTACCTTTTGGAATCCCACTTCTGATTTCAGCATAGCTTACTTTAATTTCCCTATTGCAAAATAGTGAAAGTTACAGAAGTGCTGTAAATGAAATGATAAATTCTGACCAGACCACCTGGCCAGGTAAATGTAGGCTGAACAGGTAAAAAATATCAGTTCTTGATTAATCTGTTCCTGCTGACAAAATGGCACTGCAATTAAAAACTTTGAAAATAAGTGTACTGTACTGTGCATTAATTACAAAGAATCTCTAAACAAAAAGAACACGATAAATTCTCCCATCTCAGTATTCCAGTATAAATAGCAGCTGTTCAAGCAACTGAGATATTGCCTGGAGAGAAAGCTCCATGTTCGGAGAGTTAATTAATGAAACCCAGCCAGCTGTAGTGGCACATGCCTGTGAGCTCCATGTCAACTAATGCAAGTATTGTCAGTTAAGGATTTGTGTGAATATTCTAGAATTTCCTCTACGTATTTCTTTTCAATAAATACATAGAGCAGAAGCCTTGTATCTACAGTACATATTTAATATTTCATGTTAATGACCTATTTTATACCTCATATGACAATGCATTGTAATGCAACGTGTTGAGCTCGTAGATTGACGAATGTTAGATTTAACATTTTCACTGATAATGAAAAGCCCAAAATAGGGACGCTACATTGAAAGTGGTCATGTCTGTGGGTTTTATAAATATCCAACCAGTGCAAGTATTAAGAGCTTGTGACTAAATAACTACATATTTCCATGAAAAGTAACTCTTAGTTTTCTGCCCGACAGCAACGATACTGGGTAACCAAATTTAGTTTTCCTTTTGAACATGATCATTACCACCAGCCTTTATGCACTACAAGGGCTTCACGTACTGTATGAAAAGTTGTCTTGGATCGCTTAATATCTTTTTATAGAAAGATTATCCAGCCTGAACTTTCCTTCCATCTTGGATTATTATATATGAATGTATTGGCAAATTGGTTCTCCCATTCATCAACAGCAGAGCACTACTAGTTTGACACTTAATGACATCGAAGGATTAAAAAAAAGTTTCCACTTTGAAAGTGAACAATTTAGGAAGGTGCTTTAACACATTGGCTGCCAAAAACGCAGATCTGCGTTCTATTTTTAATAAATACGTGGGCTGCCAAGAACGCAGATCTGCGTTCTATTTAAAAAATAAAAAAATAAAAAAAAAAGTTATTTTTTTCCCCCCGTTATTTTTTTTAAATTTGACCCAAAGACCACGGAGATATGATTGTTCGAAGATTTAGACTCCTATCCACTTCCTTGTTAACTTGAAAATAAAGAAAATCTGTATCTCGGCTCCTGAGTCCTTTTTTTTTTTCAATGAAAATCTCTGGCAGGCTACAGCTAAAAATCTGAAATAATTCTGGCAGTCAATGTGTTAAAAGACAGGAAAAGGTCAATTTCAGGAAAAGGTCAATTTCAGTATTCTATGTGGATCCACAAACTAAGGTGCAGTTGAAGGAAATGTGTTGGAAATGCTCACTTCAAATGTATATAATACATCAAACAAAATGCACACCAGTGTATAAAAAAAAAATATTTAGGAGCAGTTAAGATAGAAAATCCACGTTTTGGTGGGAGCTTTGTGTAAAATGGCAAGGAATGTTGTAATCAAGACAAAATTCACCTTTTAAAAAGGTGAATCTTTTAATAAAACCATACAGTATAAATCATAAAAATCACATTTAAGTTAAACACAGTAGTGGTAGTTACTCCAGCCTTCCTGAGCAAATAAGCCACTTATATGAATGCAACACTTTTATGAGTCAGTCATGTTTGCATCATAATATGGGCCTTGGTCAGTCCATGCTGATAAAATAAAACAAATAAAAAATTAAATAACCAAAATCCACAGTTTGAGTTCAGTGTTGTGCAGTTGGCCTGAGTAGCATGTAGTGCCACTGGTCCTTAGTGTCCTGTGTCCAGGTCCCTCATATATTCCTGAAGGGCATGTAGCCTGGCATCAATCTCTGACAGCTCAGCAGCACCAGTATCTATGGAACGTTCTGGAGTGGAGACATAATGTAATGGTTGGAATTCAAACAGTACTTTGTGGATTTTGTGATGGTACAATATTCTGCATGTTTTAGGAACCATTATCTAGAAGAACTTCTGAGTTTTAGTCCATGAATGATGTACAGTCATGTGGCAGGTTACCTTTGTCTGTCTTCATCCTGTATGTGGGAGTGCTACATAATGGCTTCCTGGTCAACAGGTTTCCTCTGTCACTGACAATGCTAGGACCATTGTACATGCGATTTCTTTCTCTGAAAACAATGGGGAAAAAAGTAGTAAAGAAGGTGGCCTTCATTAAACATTTTAATGAAGGTTATTCCATACTAGTGGAAGTATTTTTGATGACAGTACAATATGGCTTATATCTGATGACATACAGTAGTGTAGTATGTGTTATTTTTAACAACCTAGTCTAGTATGTGCTATAATTTTTTTAAACAAACTATAATAGGGCATATTTGGGGAGAATAGTTGGTATCTTTGCGTCTTTTTGGATTATATAATGCTTTTTTTTTTACTAAATAGTAAATGACTTTTTAAAAGTAGTTTAGTTATTAGAGCCTGTCTTGTTGAAGACATACTGTATATTAGTACAGTATGGCCTATTTTGCCAATACAGTATGGCATGCTGCATTTCTGTACAGTACGTAATATTGTTGAAGACATAATACAGTATGTGGTATTTCTGATCATATAGTAGGGCATATTTTTGAAGACATGGCATAGCATTAGCTAATGAACTACTTCACCTGAATACAAGAGGTCTGTCCATTTCGTCCCTGTCTACAAGTGAGCTTTCAGAGGAGTTCCTGCTCCCTCTACGCTCCACAGATAAACTCCTGCCTCTGCTGCCATCCCGGGTCTGCTGAGGATAGACCTCTCTTGAACGTGAACGCCCTCTCTCTGGGATGACAGGTGATGTCAACATTTCCCTCCGCACTTTTCTCTGTCTGATGGGAGGGGGGAACGGAGTTAAGCAGCCAGAAATGCAAGTATTGGTGTGTTGCTTTTTGTAACTGACAAAAAAATACATACCAATTTGAATTAAAAAATAAAAACGGCAACTCACTTTTTAAGGTCTGCTTCTTTCTGTCTGCGTTGTTTGTCTTCTACGTAAGCAGTTGGGTTAAAGCGTTGTACCCGTGACCCTGAAAAGAGTTATGTGGATTTAAGATTAAGATCTGAATGCATTGAACGATTTTCCCTCCGTGTCTTTTGATCTCGCAAATCTTGTAAGAAAGCTAATGGGATGGATTAGGTGACCAGGAAGGTTTTAGTTATGTAAAAAATTTAACGAATGGGAAGCATTTGTCCATGTTGATGTTGTCAGATCAGTCTTTAACGCGCACATAAAGTGAGTGCCACTGTGTTGCTCAAAAGAAAGGTCCCGACATGAATACTGTGGTTCATACTGTACTAAGAATAAGCATTTTCACCTTCATATGTCTCACCTTGCATAATTCTTCAAGACAATTATTTTAAAAAAACTACGTGTCCAGATTTTCCATGACATACAATTCATAAGTGAGGCACAAAATACATATCACATGAGGGTTAAGTGGTTAATCAGACTAATCAATTTAGTTTATCTCAATTATCCATCTGGAATTGCTGCTCGCAAACTGCTCTGGACCGACCAGTGCCATATCTTTTGTGTACACTGCCAGTAGGCCAAGGAAGCAGTTTTTTCACAAACTATGTATATATTTTTAAATAGTTAACACACATTTTAATAGAAATACAGACTGGCACTGTACAGTATATTGGTATCCATGTTGCTGACTACTTTATTGAAGTCAAACCAAAGAAAGAGACAACGTCTCTGTCTGTGTGAGATAATGGCAACAAGCACTATCAAAACCTATTACCTGTGGGAGAAGGTGATGGCCTGGGAATACGAGCACGGGGCCCTGAGGAGTCTGCTCTCCTCCCTCTTTCCTCTGACCATAGCCCTCTGTGTTCTATCCGTTCTCTTGACCCTGAGCGAGCCCTGATCGCTACGTGCCCTGATCTCCGCTCACGGGACAGCGAGCGATAGATTTCCCCATCACCTCGAGAGCCAGCGCGGCCAAAGTGGACAGGTGTCACCCTGCTACGGACAAACACAGAGATATGTGTGCATATTAGCTAAATGTGGAGGTCGGAAAGAACTCAAAAGGAGGTACAGAACAAGCAACACAAGTGAATGAATGGGAGAGAGAAAAGAGAGAAAAAAGATATACATGCTTAGAATGTCTAACCCTCTCCGTAGTAATGCCAGTTCACTCATCAGGCTCTTGACTCGAATCTGCAGAGCACACTCTGATGCCTTGAGCTCCTCCAACTAGACAAAGCAACAAAAACAAAACGTTAAACCAACTGACAAATACCACCTTCACTGAACAGTGACTAGATTGTAAAGTAAAAGAAAGCACCACCTGCTCCACTAACAGAAGTTGCTCCTGACCTCTCTTGCTTGCAGAGCGCTGACTTTTAGCTCTCTCCTTCAGAAGCTGTTCCTCCAAAGTCCTCACCGCATCTCTGCTCCTCCATGACTCCACTCCGGTTGCGGAGACAACCCCCCCAACCTGCAGGCGCTCCAGAGCCTTACCCATGGCCTCCTTCTCTTCTTTTATCAGACAGAGTCTTGAAGACATAAGGTAAGTAAAGCCTCATAACTTCTCTTATCTGTTGGTTTAGGATAATGACAGACCAAACACACACACACACACACACACACAACGTACTCTGATCGTAGTCGTTGTATCTCGGCACGGTCTGCTGGTTTGTAACCTCCATGAGAGGTGACGGCATTGAGCTCCATCCTCAGCGCTCTGATTTCTTTCTGCAGGGCAGCAGGGTCAGGTTTCCCCTGGTAGGGCAGAGGCAACGGGTAGTGTATCCTGCGAACAGAGACAGGAAATACAGAGAGTATGGGAATGACATTCAGCAAATGGTCCGGCTGGCCAGGATTAGAACAGGAGACTCACTGATCAGGGCACATTTTCTCCCATGTGGTATATGCCCAAACCATTTGGCTATTGGGTTGCCCCAGGCTTTTTGGGGGTTTTCAATTCATGCAGAAAATTAGGCTTATAGTTAAAACATTTTGGTCACATAAATTACACCCGTTAATATCGCAACAGTTTTTTTTTTTTCAGTACATCAACTGCCTGTGTGATTCAAAAATCTTTATGTGTTGATTTGTGGGAATATCTCCCAGCTCAGTCCATAAATATTGCGATAACAATTTCAAGTCATATTTCTCCCAGATCTAGATACAAACTAGTAACTACAGTATGCTTTAAAACCAGAAAATCAGGGGAGCACCAATAGACATAGTGTGTCGAACCACATAAAGTAACTGCACAACCCTGGTTCACTGCCAGCCAGAGACCTTTACTGCATGTCAATCCCCAGCTTCCTGTCTCTTTATAGTATAGAGAGTGTAGACTACACTCTTCGATCTACAGTAAATACAAATAAAAAAGCCAAAAATTATGTAAAAGACAGAAAATCTATATCTATGCCTAATCAATTATTTCTACACCCAAAAATCTAACTTGTCAAAATGAACCCATCGGCACAAAAAGGGAGCTCTGAATCTGTCTTGAGAGATTACTTATATATCCCAAAAAAAGAGACACAAACCTGTCAAACTCCACAGTGTAGATGAGGATTAGATATCTTTTGGCATTGAGAGCAGGAGACTGCTGCTGGCCACGAGGGCGGCCAACAACCCCAGCCTTTCTGTTACGTAGGAGCTCCAGATCACCATACGTCAGGAGGTCAAGGGTAACAGAATCACTAGTCTGCAGGAAAAGGTCATGTCAAGTGATTTTTTTGAGAACATGCAATTGAACAATTGATCCAGACTGATTCGCTCCGTTCAGCATTTTTTTTTTTCTCACTTCACTACTCAATGTGAGAAAAGGGGGGCACGGTGGCGCAGTCGGTAGCGCTGTCGCCTCACAGCTAGAAGGTCCTGGGTTCGATTCCCGCCGGGGACCCTGGGGGCGTGTCGTGTTCTCCTCCGCGTCATCAGAGCCCATACCCTAGGTGGGGTTGGCGAAAGGGCCTACGCTGTGTGGAGTTTGCATGTTCTCCCCATGTCTCCTAGGGCAGTTAATACCCTCACAAAACATGTAGTAATGCTGGTTGCTATACCACCTCCCCCATGACAGCCGGGGCGCCTGATGGAGGGGAAGGGAACTGGTTGGAATAACGTGTTCCTTCCACACGCTACGTCCTACAGGGGAAACTCCCCCTGTCAGGTGACAAGAAGGTCAGTTGACTCTCATGCATTGAAGGAGGCATGAGCTCAGCCCTGGGCTCCCTAGGCTGGTGGGGGAGTGTAGCGCCCAGGATCACTTAGAAAATAGGCACCGGGTGAAAAAAGGGTTACAAAATTGTGGGATAATTCTTTTTTTTTTTAAACAACGTGAGAAAAAAGTCCGCAGAACGGAGCGATTCAGTCTGGATTCCAGGTTAGTCTATACCATCACCACTAATAAAAGTCATCTGCTCAGCAATGTTACAGTTTAAAATTATTAATCCCTTTAATTGTTCTAATGACTAAGACGAGACAGTGATACAAATAGGACATGACTTTTCTCATGTACCAAGCTGCCTTCTGATCTTAGTGCATCTTCAATAACCACCACCTTCCCTTCGATTTTTTGTTTTTTTATCCAAAAAGACCACAGGCATCTTTCCACCTTTCATCAATTTAAACAAATTGTTGAAAAAGGAGAAATACAATAACAGCAGTTAGCATTAGCTAATTTTACCAGGCCTATTTTCAGCACCAGTAAGTGAAGTGTGAGGCGTACCTTTTTAACAGCACTTTCCAACATACTACAAAAGATAGGAAATTGCTTGAAGTTGCCAGTCTTGCGAGTGAGGTCCTCAATATCTACAAAATAAAATAATAGTTTGAGTCAGTGTGTTTGGTTGTGCCTATGACAATGGATTCAAGTTAATGATATTTGTCACTCACATGCCGGCTCAAATTCTCCCCTCCATTGATCAGCTGTCATTGAATCAGAGATCTCGACGATCAGCAAACCCTTCTCCAATTCTATCTTCACAGTGAACTCCACACCTCTGAAAACAATATCCTCCAGCACTGCTGAGCCCACCTCCATGGCTCTAGACCTGTGTTCAAACGTCAAAGTTTTGTTATTGACAGTAAGTCCTCCGGCAAACCCTTCAATTGAAGACCCTAGAAAACGATTTTACAGTGACATTAACTGAGGCTTTTTGTTTAGTTTTGGTGGATGTCATGAACATATGATTAAAAATGTCTGTAGTACAAAGAAACTGAGTATCACCTGTACATGTTACAAGTGTGTCCACAAATTATGACCCAATGAAAGCATCAAATACATGTAGTAGTAAGGAAGGCACACTGCCGTACCCTAATCCACGAAGGACCTAAAACCAACAGACTTTTATTTACAGAGCAACTGTAAATATTCTGTAAAGTCACGTTATGCTTACATAATGAGCCTAATGAGGCTATGACCATCTGAGGCTGGTTATTTTCATGTATTGCACTTATTGAACACCAGATGTCCTTCTTGAGACTGTAGTCTCATTGATTAAATGATAACAAACCAAAGTAAAGACACTCACCAATGCAATGCATGCTAAATTATTTGCATGTTATATTAATAGCGTTTGATAAAATAGGATAACGTCCTAAGTGGTAAACCAAAGTGGATGTACATGTACTGCAGGCTATATGTATTAATGTAGTAAAGTAATCCATTTGGACACTCTCAGAATTTATTTGACAGTGTAGATTGAGGTCCCAGAGGCTCTGGGACCTCAATCTACACTGTAAAATAAGTAATAAATAAAGACCCCCATTTGATACAATTTGTAGGTCTGGGCCAGAGCTACAAATTGTATCAAATGGGAGTCTGTGGCACAATAATACGATTTTGATATTTATGCATACTGGCACACTGGCATATGCATACATATCAAACTGGAGGGTCCTTGACATTAAAAAGGTTGAGAATCGCTGCTTAGCAAAACAAGGCAAAAATGCATTTCAAACAACTTATAACACATCAGCCCAGTGGATTATCTTATCACCCCCCCCCCCCCCCCCCCAACAAAAAGGGGGAAAGGGAAGGAAAAACAAACAAAATAACTACTTTCATTATATATCAAATAATAGTCCATCACCTCTCCGTTATCATGACCTATACATGCATCATATACGACACATGTTCATTATACATACGTCGGATGCAGTCACTTTTTGGCAGGCAGTCGTTTTTCGGCACAAAACCCTGAATGCTGAGATAAAGCTGAATAGTGATATAAAAGATAGTATAAGTCTATGGATAAAGCTAACAACACAACACTGGTCTGGTGGTCGTCACGTCACTGGGCAGCTAGCTGTCAGTGTTGCCATGTCCGCTTATTATAAGCGACTTTGGGGCTTGTTTTTCTGTAAAGTAGCTTGTAAATATTGCAGCTGTGGGTTGAGGTTTATTTTTTTGGCTTGTTGTTTCTGAAGTGTAGTTGCTTATATTTGCTTCCTAATGTTATTTAAACCAGTGTTTCTCAAATATTTTCAAGTCAAGGACCG
This sequence comes from Gymnoscopelus braueri, assembly GCF_963280865.1. Taxonomy (NCBI): domain Eukaryota; kingdom Metazoa; phylum Chordata; class Actinopteri; order Myctophiformes; family Myctophidae; genus Gymnoscopelus; species Gymnoscopelus braueri. Next base: position 26,495,283 of record NC_137609.1, on the reverse strand, counting down.
CCAAATTATTATGTATTTCTTGTCCACGGACCCCCCCCAGATTTGAGTCGTTTAAATGTTTCAAAAATATTTTCACTTTTTTTCCCCAAGATTATTTTGAAAATAGCAGACCTACAAGCGACGCGTTGTGAGCTTGTAGATCGGCTATTTTCAATAGGTTTAAAGTGGCCTAGACGCTTCTTTTGGGCTTGTTTCCTAGACCTGATTGCTTATTTCTCTCACAAAACCTGGCAACACTGCTAGCTGTGCTCTGTGTCAAACGTTACTTCGCTGTCAATATAAACCGGCTCAGAAACAATCAAACACATACGTTTACCCGTCGGCGGCGGTGATGAGCTCAAATGTGGGTAACGTGCCGGATTAGCTACGCCTTGAAAAACATAGTCTGAGACATGAATATGTCCTTAAATAGTTGTTAAAAACCACAACAATCACAGGCAGACTAATGGCAAATAATGGAGCGCCACAACCACCGGGAACGCTGAACTCTTCTTCTACGCTTGTTGTCGTCGTCTTCTTCTTCTTCTTCTTCTTCTTCTTCTTCTTGGGAGAAGCACGGTCATCATCGCACGTGTAGGTGAACTACTGCCATCCACGGGTGATGACAAGGAAATACTCTGGTCTTTAAAAAAAAATGGTAGGTCTATCAACTTCTAAAATATAATAATGTCCATTGTCCAGTGGTGTAAAGTTACTATTAAAGTACATTTACTCAAGTGCTGTAGTTGAGGACATATTTTAGGTATTTTTTACTTTACTGGAGTATTTCCAATTTTCTGTACTTTTACTTATACCCGTAACCCCACTACATCTCAGAGGCAAATAATATACTTTTACTCCACATCAATTATTTGAAAACTTTCGTTTCTAGCTACTTTGTAGATTTTGATTATTATTACAAAACATACATTAACCACAGCCCTAAATACATTTCGGCGTTTTAAATATAAAGCCATGTAATAAAGGATGTTATAATTATGTACGGGCCCTCAGATGTACCCGTATATTCCATATTGTTCAATAAAAAGCATTTTAATCCGATCGGTGGCCATTTTCTCCGTATTTCCTCCAGAATGCTCAACTACGCTACCCTATCAGTTGGAAGGTGTACTGCACGCTGATACATTATAACTCTATGAGAAAATGGCCACTGATCGGATTTAAATGCTTTTTATTGAACAATACGCAAGATACGGGCCCGTACATAATTGTAACATCCGTGGCCATGGGGGAAGCACTTTATACTTGAAATTTGAACGTTAATGTAGATGTATGGGCCAAAAAGGGAGAAAGTGCAAACACTATTTTGAAGATCATCAAAGACGGTCATGACAGATGACCGTCTTGTGGCTATCATCACACGGGTATAGACTGATGTTTTAATTTCTAATTTTAATGTGTTTCTAAGAAATGGTTTAATGTGTAGCATCACAGGCTTGAGGGTACACAAAGCGTGTGCTTAACATTCCATTGTGTGAGCTTTTGTAGAAAACAACTCCGGCCTGTAAATGTTTGATGAACGTTATGCACCTGTTGCATAATATAAGAGAGCTAGAGCCCCCCCCCCCTGCATGCATTCGTCCACACAGTCTAGTCAGTGGTCAATGACTGTTTCCATGGAGACATAATACATACAGCCATAACGATGTAATCAGTGGTGGAAAGTAACTATTACATTTACTCAAGTACTGTTGAAAAACTTTGGAGGTATTTTTACCTCAAATTTTTACCTTTCCTGAAAATAGCCGATCTACAAGCTCACAATGCATCGCGATATGCAAGGCATTGTGAGCTTGCAAATCTGCTATTTTCAAAAGATTGTTACATTTGAAAACTTGAAATGGGACATTCTGTATAATGAGTACTTTCTACTTTTGGTACTTTGTGTACATTTTGATACCAATACTTTTGTACTTTTACTCAAGTACATTTTTAATTCCGGACTTTTACTTGTAACAGAGTATTTCTACATTGCAGTAGGCCTATTGATACTTTTACTTAAGTAAAGAATAATGTACTACTTCGTCGTAGGACTAGGACCGTCTCGTGCGCTGGGAAAATGTGCCGATCCACAAGCTCACAGCGGGTCGCGTTCGTGACACGCTGTGAGGTTGTGGATCGACTATAATTTTATTTTTGTCCCGGCGCGCGACACCGTCGTACGGCGCAACTTACATGTAGGCGTTAAAAGGCAGAAGTTGAGCAGTGTTGCCATGTCTGCTTATTATAAGGCACCTTGGGCTTGTTTTTCTGTGAAGTTGCTTGTAAGTAAATATATTGGTAGTTGCCGGTTGTGTTTTTTTGGGTCTTGTTTCTAAAGTGTCGTTGCTTATTTAGGTTCATTTCCTAATGTTGTTTAAACCAGTGGTTCTCAAACATTTTCCTGGCAAGGACCCCCATATTAATATGTATTCGTCCACAGACCCCCCCCCATCTGAAAATATTATGTGCCATGGACCCCCCCATCCATACAAGATTTGTCTTGTTAAAATGTTTCAAAAACATTCCAAATTTATTATTTTTCCCCCCAAGATTATTTGTTTCTTTTCTTTTTTAAATAGCCAATCTACAAGCTCGCGACACGTTGTGAGCTTGTAGATCGGCTATTTTCAAATAGTCGTAGCCCGTAGGCTAGCCTATAGTCACTTCTTTTGGGCTTGTTTTCATAGACCTGGTTGCTTATTTCTCTCACACAATCTGGCAACACAACACTGAAGTTGAGTTGGTGGTGGTCAGTCTGAAGTCTGAGGTCCTCCTGTCTGTCTGTCTGTCTCACTGTCTGTCTGTCTGTCTGTCTGTCTGTCAGTGTCAGCGGAGAGACATTGCAAAAACAAGCCGTGGAATGCAGTCTTGGCAGGGGGAGGCATGCATGTTGAGGAATGACTGTCTAAAGGTCTAATGAATGCTCTTCTTCCCCATGCAGAGCAGCATATGGAAGACACAGACAAGCCTGGGGATCTCATCATCTCCCGTCTCCAAGGCCCCCGAGAAACAGCAGGAGTGGCTGCAAGTGGTTGGACATGCAGGTTTGTTGCCTTCTTGAGGCAAGCAGCTAAATGAAGGGCTTTTTATAAACTGACAAACATATTGTTTGTTCTCTTGTTTCCCTTTTTTCACCTCTTTTGCAGGAAATTTCCTTGCCGGGGACTATGGCCTGCTGCTGAAGAGATTCTGCGAACGGGAGCGACAGTGTTTCCAGGGGCTGATGGAGGACGCTCTGAAGCCGTTTGTGCCAGCCTACCATGGTGTGGTGCAGCGAGATGAGCAGGATTACAACATGATGGATAATCTGCTCACTCATTTCAACACTCCGGCCATAATGGACTGTAAGATGGGCAGCCGGTAAGTGTAAGAGCTTTATGTTTTCTAGACCAGTGGTTCTCAAAGTGGGGTCTCCGGGCCCCCCACGGGTCCCCCAAGCTCGCACCGTGTCGCAATGCAACGCACTGTGAGCTTGTAGATCTGCAATTTTCAAAACATTTGAAAAACCCATAAGAATATAAATTAGATGCAAATCTTCTCTTTTGGGGCCCCTGGCACAAAATCTTTCGATATGGGGGTCTGCCGGGCCAAATACCTATCAATTTGGGGGTCCTTGATATGAAACACTGTTCTAGACAGCAAATGGAAGAGGAGCCTGTCTGCTCACGTCACATACTTGAGAAGAGCAAATAGACTCAGTGCTTAGGGACTGTCTCTTACAGTACATACCTTGAGGAGGAGCTGCTGATGGCAAGGGAGCGGCCTCAGCCTCGTAAAGACATGTATGAAAAGATGGTGGCTGTGGATCCAGGGGCCCCCACAGCCCAGGAGCAAGACCAGCAGGCAGTACTCAAAACAAGATACATGCAATGGAGGGAGAGCCTGAGTTCCACAACAACACTGGGTTTCCGGATAGAGGGAGTGAGAGTAAGTACCACTACACAGTGATTCCCCACCTGTGGGCAGTTGTGGGATATTGCAAGTGGGCCCCCAAATAATTTGCAAAACACATTTTAATGGTAATATAACATTAATACAAAACAATAATGTGCAAAAAAAAAAATGATGGTATTTTTTCTTTGAAACCTTGCGAAAAGGTTTTCTTTGTGATACTGATAAATGGGAAAATATACTACGTTAGTTCCATTGACAAGCTGGAACACAATCGATCGATTGATTAAGATAAACATGCACTGAAGATGCACATGGTCCACCCATCTGACCACTTAACATGGCAGCCGTGTTAAGTGGTCAGAGGGGTGTGCCGTGAACGCTTTTCGACATTTTCAAGCCCTGAATCCTGAAAAGGTTGAGAACCACTACTGTACTACAGCACATACACAACTGTCATGTCACTGTCATGATGTAACCACAACATCCCTGGATGGCTTCCGGCTCGGAAACGTGTCACCGTACATGTCCTCAGTATCCTGTCCCTCAATGCCCTGTCAGAAAGTACAAATGCCCCCCAAAATAATAAAAAACAAAGAGGAAGCATTTGCTGTGCCATAGAGTGGCATACAGTTCCATCTACTGTAGTTCTGTATTCTATTCTTTGTCTTCTAATTACCTGTGCAGCAGGCAAATGGAGTGTGTCAGACAAACTTCAAAAGGACCAAAAGTAGAGAGCAGGTGATGGAGGCTCTTAAAAACTTTTTTGATTCCAACACCCAAATTGTGGTGAGTCTGACCTTTGTTATTACTTTGAATTTACTTCCAAAGTTTCCATTCTTGTTTCCTCTTTTGAAGTTCTCTTCTCTCGCTCTCTTTCTTCAGCGGGGATATCTGAGGCGGCTGAGACAGTTACGTCGGGTGCTGGAGACATCGCACTTCTTCAGAATGCATGAGGTGGGATGGATTCTAGCTCTCTTTTGCCACAGTTTATCAAATGTTGTGAACGTGACACTGGAAAGTTAGTTGTCGTTCAACTGTGTCAATCGCAGAAAATAAGTTAAATAACATATTAGCGGTGAGAAACCTGGTCATTTGTATAACGTATAAAACGCTAAACCCTATTTACCTTATCATACAATGAATAGTGAAAATAGCCAATCTACAAGCAACTTGGCAAAAGTTGTGAGCTTGTAGATCTGCTGATCTGATCTGATCTGGGGGGGGTTGATCATTTTCACCTATAGTAACATGCCCAAAATATGGACGTCAGGTCGAGTGGTTAAACCGTACAGTGCAATCCACAATCAGCACGAACACTTGTCTCCCTGCAGGTAGTAGGCAGCTCCCTGTTGTTTGTCCATGATGGAACAGGGAAAACAGGCGTCTGGATGATCGATTTTGGAAAGACCGTTGCCTTACCACCACCCCTCACCTTGGACCATCGCACTCCCTGGGTAGAGGGTAATCGAGAAGACGGCTACCTATGGGGTCTGGACAATCTCATTGACATACTGACCAACGGTCTGGAACTGTCACTGCCACCTACCGTATAATGTAGATGGTTAGGACTCCGAGTGGATTGCTCCTGCAACATCAGCGCTGTCCAAATTTTTGTGATTGAAGTGAACTCTGGATAGAAATATAGCACATAACTTACACACCAGCATGTACAGGTATCTGTTAAAAGAAAAAATGGAAGTCCTGTGCAAGTGAGCAACAATGAGCTCCTGTGACATCCACTCTTCATGCTGATTTGACCACACTAACTTACATTATAATGAAACTGCACTTTACAGTACATTACATTATACCGGTGGTTCTCAAACCTTTACATGTCAAGAACCCCCAAATTAATATGGAATTGGCCATGGACCAAAAATGGTTCAAAAATATTTTCAGATTTGTTTTTTTCAAGATGTTTTGAAAATAGCTGATGTATAAAGGTTTTAAGTGGTTAAACTCATTTTGATGCTATATATATTAACTGTATATATATATATGAACTTTTGCGGGGGACCCCCTGGAACTACCTCAAGGACGCCCTAGGGGTCCCCAAACCACACTTTGAGAACCACTGCCTTATACTGTAACTGTATAAGTAGTGCATGTAGTAAAATGTAATAGTATAAGTACTGTAGTACATGTAGTCATTTAGGCTGATCCATGACATTCTCGCACATCAGACCACACTAACCTACGTACATTAAACAATACCTGCATTTACATTACATTACATACCTGTAAGTGCACTTACAGCAGCTGTTGGGCGGAAACCTTGTATCTCCGTATATATATATATATATATATATATATATTTGTGTGTAACTGCACTTACAGTTCATTACATTATACTGTAACACTTACAGTACTTAACATTATACTGTAACTGCACTTACAGTACACATTCCGAACCCATGACATTCTCACACAAGCCTGCAGTCCAGTAATTTCCACCCTCAGTCCGAACAACAATAGGCCAGACGTTTCTGGCTGGAAACAGCTTGCTCAGCAGTTCAGAAAATATATTATTATGCCAACAATACGAGACTTTTGGAAAAACCTAGTTTGTTATTAACAGCCGTCTTATAGTTCAGAAACCACAATGTACTAACAAATATAAGCTTAATGGACAACTTATCCTTATTAAAATGAAGCCACATTGTACCAGCAAATGATGCCAAAGCTTGACTATGATGCAAAAATAAACCTTGTGCCTTGTTATCTGTCTTTTCATTTAATTCAATTAAAATGTTAAGTATAATCAGATATAAGATCTAAGTATCCTTTGAATTTTAGGTTATTTTAATGGTCCCTCAACATGTTATGAAGACAAACTTTCATGATGTTTATCAAATTTGTTTGTGCCTAAATGTATTGGAATTAACCACTTGAGCCTTTGTCACATCGCAATGCTTTGTGTTTGTCGATCTACTATTTCGGCTATTTTTTTAATTATTAATAAATAAATAAAGATTTAATTAAAAAAATTCCCAAAACAGGGACGCCATTCCACATACAGTAAATGTGTGTGTTTGCTTTATAACTTCTCTAAACCTTTTAGTCACCTACACATAATGATGCAGGCAATGGAAATGTACCAGAAATGTATTTGTTTATGTATTCAAAAGTAAAAATTAACTGTTTCTGAAGACGTGTTACAAAATGACCTTGGTGCTAGGACCTTGCAGCATTCATTTTTGAGCAGTAGGCCTACGTCTGTGTTTTTGTTTCAAACTTAATCCTGGGAGTCGCAGTACCAAGACAACAGAATAAATCTAAAATAGATGTTACACAGACAGACTTGAAAAACACATTTAACTTTAGAATATTATTATAGGACCTCTTTTTAAAAAGTCATACAAACTTTAAATGTATTAATGCAAAACAACCGTTTTGCAGACCAGAAACCAGAAAGTTTCTTTCTGTGCCATTGATGTTGTGAGGTTGTAGATACTACTGCTACTTGTACTACATACAATACATTAATTAATGAGAAACCTGAAACTGCAACACCTGATAAATTGTCTTTTGCAGATGGGATCATAAAGGCAATTGTGATATCGTCACTGTTGGGTGGAAACTCATGTCCAAAACCATTACATTTCAGGAAATGGAGCTCTGCTTTTCATTGGTTCTACATTTATAAAACCCACAGGCACACTCAACCACTTTCATTTTCATACATTTTTCAAAAATAGCACATTACAAGCTCACAAATCGGCTATTTTTGCGACTTTTTTACGACACTCTTGTACAACGAACGAAGTAGGTGCATTAATTTACCAAAGAAAAGTCGAATATGGAGATACAAGGTTTTTGCCTGACGTCATTCAGTCATCAGAAGCTAAGTGGAAGGCCCGGATGGCTGGCGTAGCGGTCCGGGCACCTAGGCTGCGACATAGCGTGTCGCGGGTTTGAATCCCGATCTCGACGACCTTTGCTGCGTGTCACTCCCCATCTCTCTCTCTCCCCACTTCCTGTCAGTCTACTGTATACTATCAAATAAACGACAAAAAATATCTTTAAAAATCTAATCAATAAAAAAGCAGCTAAGCAGAAGAACTCCCTGCTCTCACCTCTAAGATTAAAGGCCGAGCAGACTGAATTAAGAGGCCATGCTGTCCAAATCCACCCACACAGTTTTCCCTGTCATCTATGGTCTTTCCACGGTGCTTCTCTGTCATCTATGGTGCTTCCTACGGTGCTTCCCTGTCTTCTATGGTGCGTCCTATGGTGCTTCCCTGTCATCTGGCTCGTTTGTGGCACCAAATGCCACAAAACACAGCTCTCGATTTCTGTGAAACTTCGCACGCATACTCACAGAAGGCCATGGTAGAACCTCCACCCCAAAATGTTCACATTTGCCTCATGGTGGCGCTATATAACTCTTGAACCGTAGCTCGTACAAAAATAAATGATTCCTTGGATTCTCACTCTTCATATAGGCCCGCCAACTTGTGCCAGATTAAATTTTCCGTCATTTTGCGCTGTCTTGCTATTACAGATTTTGTTCAAAACACACAAACCAGTACACATTAACTCTGGGGTCATGTGATCAAGATGTATGAGTTAGATTTTTCTGATCCCATTCCAAGTGGCTATGACTGCCTGCCAAAGTTTGCGGGCCCTGGGTAGGCAACCCAGCCTGGCGGACACCTGTGCTCCGAGGAGCACACTTTTCTAGTCTGCAAATGTTACCCCCAGAATAGGATTGCTAGGGTTCAAACTTGGCATAATGTAGAAAATTATTGTTCAAACCCCAAAGTCCTTTTCTCCACCATCAATCACCCGCTCCCTTAAAGCTTTCCGCCGTCACACCCATTCTCAAGAAACCTGGTCTCGACCCCGACTCCCCCAACAACTACCGGCCCATTTCCAACCTACCTTTTCCTGGAATGTGTTGTCGCTCAAATCATCACCTATCTTGAATCCAATAACCTCTTCAAAAACTTCCAATCCGGTTTCCGCTCCAAACACAGTACAGAGACTGCCCTCATCAAAGTCACCAACGACCTCCTGCTCTCTTGCGACACTGGCTCACTCAATATCCTCATCCTCCTTGACCTTAGTGCTGCTTTTGACACCAGGCATCAACCACTCCATACTCCTCTCACGCCTCAAATCCACCTTCGGAATCACCGGCACTGCCCTCTCCTGGTTCACATCCTACCTCTCCGAAAGACATCATTTCATTTCCATAAACAACTCCAAATCCACCACAACCTCTGTCATCCACTGTGTCCCCCAGGGCTCCTGTTCATTCTCTATATCCTCCCCCTCGGACAAATCCTTCGTCTTCATGGCCTCAGTTTCCATTGCTACGCAGACGACACACAGCTCTACCTCCCCTCGAAAACCATTACTGCTACCACCATCTCCACCCTCACCACCTGTTTGACTGACATTAAGTCCTGGATGCAAAAGAACGTTCTCAAACTAAATTGCAACAAATCTGAAATCCTCATTATCGGACAGATGCCCTCACCCGCTCATAATTTCTCCCTTAATATCGATGGCTGCATTGTCACCCCCTCCACCAAAGTCCGCAACCTTGGGGTCATCCTGGATCCCACCCTCTCCTTCCAATCCCACGTCAACCACATTACAAAAACAGCCTTCTTCCACCTCAGAAACATCGCCCGCCTCCGTCCCACACTATCCCAAACTGCTACAGAGACACTCATCCATGCCTTCATCACTTCCAGACTTGACTACTGCAATAGCCTCTTTTATGGTGCCACCGCAAAAATTCTCAAAAAACTTCAATATGTGCAAAACTCTGCTGCCCGCCTCCTTACCAGAACCAGATCCGGAGACCACATCACCCCAGTCCTCCATGACCTTCACTGGCTCCCAGTAAAACACAGAATAGATTTCAAAATACTCATCACCACCTACAAAGCCCTCAATAACCAGGCTCCCCGCTACCTCTCTGACCTCCTCAAACGCCACGCCCCCTCCCGCTCCCTCAGGTCTGGCGACGCAAACCTCCTGGACTCCCCCCCCCCCCCACAAAAAAAAACGCACCTGGGGTGACAGGGCTTTTTCAGTTGCAGCCCCCACCCTTTGGAACCCACTCCCACCTCACATCAAAGCCGCCCCCACTCTTGCCGTGTTCAAAGCCTCCCTCAAAACCCACCTTTTTAGACTTGCTTTCCCTGCCTAACCCAAACCAGATCTCCCTTTCTTCCTCTTGACTTAGCTTATTGTTATTAGCCTTTTAACGTTTTTCTTTTTTTTGCTCCTATAATAAAATAGTTTTTAAGCTGTTTTGTATAGCAACTTTGGGTACTAAGAAAAGCGCTATATGAGTCTGATGTATTATTATTATTATTATTATTATTATTATTAAACAACTCTATGTTCAACGGTAAAGCAATGTCCACCTTTGATAGTTAGAGCAGTGGCTCAGGAGGTAGAAAAAATAATCTAAGTACTCTAAATCTGAAATAGCAGATCTAATGTGAGCTTGAAAGTGGTTACTTTCTATGAAATAGGGCTTAAGTGGTTAATGTATTATATAATATTTTACCCTGATTGTAGCACTTTGAGTTTTGTTTCAAATGTAAAGTGCATTATAAATAAAATGTATTAACAGTATTTTTTGTATTAGCAATCTAAATCTACAAAGTCACTAGCAACTAAAGTTCAAATAATTGTATTTTCCTTTCTCCATGTAGTGGAGTGGCCTAGAAGTATTTTATAGAATATTGAAAAATTGACATACTCAAGTAAAATAAAAGTACCTCAAAATTGTAAAGCACTACTTGAATAAATGTACTTCGTTACTTTCCACCACTGAATACCAGCTGAGGTACACTCGGGAAGGTGTAGAGCAGGAAGGTGGTGGTGGTGGTGGTGGTGGTGGTGGGTGGGGGGTCTACGAATGATGTCAACATTAAAGTGGGCACATCAGACAGCCTCTCACTTTATAGAAAATAGACGCCTCCTCCCACTCCTACCATTCTCCAGCAGACCTGTGATGCAAGCACAGCAGACCAGACATTTTCATTCAATGGACAATTTCATTAACAGGTTTGTTCCATTCTTTATTTACTTTGTCTCTATACTTCTTTGTTAGATTGCAGATATAAGGCATAGATGCTATTACATTTGTAATGATTATCAGACAAAACAATCTGCTTTAAAGCTGAAATACATATATTTGATATAGTGATCAAATGTCTTGCAAGCATTTTTACAGTTATTCTATAGTTTTGCACTGGTTGGAGTAAACAGAGTAAACGCAACGGTACAATTATATAGCGCCTTTCTCCAAAGTGCTTTACAATGTGCATTACATTCAGCTTCACATTCACACACCGATCTGCTCACCACCAGGCACCAACCTTCTCATCAGAAGCTGTTAGGGGTTAAGTGTCTTGCTCAAGTAGTCGCAGTAAATAAGCCTATGATTATGTATTCAAGAAATGTATCTTATGTTCTATATAGCACCTTTCTCCAAAGTGCTTTACAATGCGCATTACATTCAGCTTCACATTCACACACCGATCTGCTCACCACCAACCTTCTCATCAGAAGCTGTTAGGGGTTAAGTGTCTTGCTCAAGTAGTCGCAGTAAATAAGCCTATGATTATGTATTCAAGAAATGTATCTTATGTTCTCTTCACAGGCTACAGTGGCTTCAGAAACATGACAATGTCCATTCATCCATTCATCTAAATAGTGGCTCACAGTTCCCCTAACAAGGAAAACGTCCACCCTGCCATGTCATTTTAAAGTATACACAGTATATTTGAAAATGAGTGGTGGTAGTCCTGTGACCATAGTGTTTTGACCCTGTTGGCGGAGTCAGTGCATGTTGGTGCAGTGGTGCACCTGGGCAGCTGCAGTCATGGCTCACAGGAGGAGTGGTGTTGGCTGCTGTTCCCGGCGATCCATGAATGAAGATAACGCCCGCTTCTGCCTGCTTGCTGGCCTCATCCTGCTCTACTTGTTGTGCGGAGCAGCCATCTTCTCCGCTCTAGAACACCCCTTTGAGCTGCACGCCCGCCACCTCTGGAAACAGCAGCTGGACAATTTCACCCAGCAGTACAGGGTCAACCTGAGTGCCCTGCAGTCCCTGCTACGTCAGTATGAGGCGGCCAATGGAGCTGGGATAAGGGTGGATGCCTTGAGACCCCGCTGGGACTTCTCTGGGGCTTTCTATTTTGTAGGCACAGTGGTTTCCACCATTGGTGAGTCCAATCCAATCCAACTTTATTTTTAGAGCACATTTTAAAACAACAGAGTTGACCAAAGTGCTGCACATACCAACAATAAAACATAATGCAATACAAAAAAACACAATACAATTAAACATTAATACAAATATCAATCAGGGTTTAAAAGCCAAGGGGAAAAAAAATGTTTTTAGATGGGTTTTAAAAACAGGTAGTGTGGGAGCCAGCCTGACCTGTTAAGGTAGCTGGTTCCACAGTTTGGGAGCTACAACTGAAAAGGCTCGCCACCCTCGTTGCTTAAACCTCGTCTTTGGGACGACAAGCAGCAATTGGTCAGCTGACCTCAGAGATCTCGATGGAACATATAATTTAAGAAGATCAGAGACATAAACTGGTGCTAATCCATTTAAGGATTTAAAAACAAACAATACAATCTTAAAATGGATCCTAAAACGTACTGGGAGGCTATAATGGGGGTGATGTGATTCATGTTGTGCCACAGCACTGAACTTTTCATTATCGCAGAGAAGCACCTCAGCTTTTGGTTCATAAGGTTATCACAAGTAAGACGCGCGAACGCGGGAAGCGAACGCAGCTCGAAAATAACAATAAGAAGAATAGAAAGGAATGAGCAATTGTAGAGAAGTGGGTGGTACAGTGAAATTAGTGAGAACAGGGCCGCCACAAGAAGGCTCCATACCGCTAGCCCTATTTTTTTTTGTGTCTTTTTTAAATTGTTATGTTGTGTATTTACGGACTTGTAATCCGTGTTATTTCACCGTGATGGGGAGAGCGTAGAGAGAAAGTCACGTGACTGCCTCCGCCTCGTATTGAAGTTAATGGGGGGGGGGGGGGATATGGTTCTCCTATGCACGGAGTTTCGGAGTTCCTAGTCATCTATGCACGGAATTGCCATTTGTCAATCCGTGCTATTTCACCGTGTTTGGGGGGCGATCGGGTTGGTTTCATAGTAAGCTCCACTCTGAGATCTGTCAGCAGCCAATGAGAGCGTGAGTCACATGGGGGCGCGGCTGCACACAGGCAGTGCACACAATACTGTACACAGACACACGGACACACACACAACCCGAGCACGGTTTCATAGTAAGCTCCACTTGCGCCTTCGGCGCGCCCTTCCGCTGCGTTCGCAATAATGTGTGTGTGTGTGTGTGTGTGTGTGTGTGTGTGTGTGTGTGTGTGTGTGTGTGTGTGTGTGTGTGTGTGTGTGTGTGTGTGTGTGTGTGTGTGTGTGTGTGTGTGTTCTCAAACGAGTGTAGAGTAATTCAGTCATTACTCGTAAGTCTGAGACCTAATCCTATTTTTAGTACACTACTTAATAGAGCTCCAATCCATATGCATCACACAGCATCTGCATTGCGGATGCTGCAAAGTTAAAGTTGTTTTTATGTTCCTCTTTTCAAGGCTTTGGTATGACCACCCCAGTCACGATAGCTGGAAAGATATTCTTAATCTTCTATGGTCTCATTGGCTGTGCCGCCACCATCCTTTTCTTCAACCTGTTCCTTGAGAGGATAATCACCATGCTGGCCTATGTCATGCGCTGGTGTCACGAGCGTCGGCTGAGGACTTCTGGCGTCGGGGCGCTATCGGACCGGAGGTCGCCCGTGGAAGAGGACAGCCTGGAGGGATGGAAACCTTCCGTCTACTACGTGATGCTGATCCTGGGAGTCGCATCCGTGGTGATCGCGTGCAGCGCCTCCACCCTCTACTGCCCCATGGAGGACTGGAGCTACGTGGACTCCCTCTACTTTTGCTTCGTGGCCTTCAGCACCATCGGCTTCGGGGACCTGGTGAGCAGCCAGCGGCAGCAGTATGAGGCTCAGGACGCCTACCGCCTCGGGAATGGCCTTTTCATCTTCATGGGGGTATGCTGCATCTATTCCCTGTTTAATGTCATCTCTATTGTCATCAAGCAAACGCTCAACTGGATCCTGGCTAAGCTGGCCTGCCCCACGTGGCACTGCTGCTGCTCCTGTCACTGCTGCCCCTGCCTCCCCAGCAAACGCCGGCCCCTGAGGCTTCTGCCTGCGCGGCTCGGCCGCCGGCGCATCAGATGCAATGCCGTGCAGCCCGTTCCGTCCCACTGTCCCACGGGACAACGCCGCTACACAAACGCCTCAGTGGAGGTGGCATGTGACAGTGAGACTGAAGCTGAAGCAGCTGGTGATGGTGCATATGTGGGCCGGCGTCAGTCTGGGGAAATGATCTCTGTGAATGAGTTCATGGTGTCCAATAAGGTGTCTTTGGCTCTGCTGCAGAAGCAACTAAGCGAAACGGCTCGCCATGGCCCACTGCAGAGCCACGTGCAACAAAATGGATTCTCTGGGGGTGTGGGTGCTTTTGCCATGATGAATAATCGCCTGCAGGAAACCAGTGTGGACAGGTAGTCCCCCCCCCCCCACACCCACACACACACACACACACACACACACACACACACACACACACACACACACACACACACACACACAGAGCATGATCCTTAATTTCTTCAATGGCACTGTTTTCTGGAGGACATTGCTGTAGATCTCTAAAGCACTTTGGATTCTATATATTGCACCAAGATATGAAAATGTGCTGTTTTTTTCCTTCTAAACAAATCTTTTTCGATGCTATTTGTTCAATACCAAAAGCAGGAAGCGACAGTATATGTAGATAGTAGCAGACCTGCATTCTTATTCTTTTCTTCACCAGTGTTTATAAGCAAGGATTCCAGGCAGTTATCAGATAAATCTTTTTCTGTGGGCAGACAGGATAGACAGATGCATATATAATTTACAGAACATCATTGTGAAGAGGGGTTTGATATCCTGAAGTGATTGGCTCATAAGCCATTGGCTCACAGGCAATCAGATAGAGGAAGCAGTGAAGGGCCTCTTGAAAAGGAAAGCTGATTTAAGAGCACTGCAGATGTTCCTGTGAGATCCTCAAAAACCAAGGCCTGAATATGTGGTGGTCAGTATGAGTGAATGTATGAACGCCTATGCATAATGTGCATTTGCCTCCTCCTTTAAAGACACACAGTCCTCTTACACACCTTGATAAATATGCATTGTATTGGAATTGCATTTTCAAATTAAATAGAAACAGGCTCATATTAACCACTGAAACCCTCTAGTAAACTGGACCTGAGTTGGCTCTGTACTTGGACCAACACCAAATCTCTTTGCGAAAAATAGCCAATCTAAAAGCTCACAGCACATCGCAATGTACTGCCTTGTGAGCTTGTAAATCTGCTATTTTTGGTTAATGTTCCCCGCAGAATATGGATACTGGGTTTCAAGCGGTAAAACAAATCCTCTTAATCTGTTGATAGTCAAGTGTGGCCGTCAAAAGATCAACAGATATTTGTTATTCACAGCATACAGTGTATGTTTATCAGATCTTTCGATGAAGGACAACGGCAGAAAAGTGTCACAGAAATTCTACTTTAGTGCGTATTCTAAAAAATCCACACAAATGCAAATTGTAGAGCCAGCAGTTAGTCAAATAATCTTTATTCAGGCTGATAACAACCACAACTCTTAACATGTAACGTCTATACATAGAATGCAAGGTCACTGGTCATTCCAAACATATAACAATACAGTAAGATGTTGATAAACCTTATGGCCTCTCTATTTCTGATCTATAGGATCTGTCCCAGTCACCAAATGTTCAAAAATACTTAGATACTGTACTCATTCACGTACAACAATAAGGCAGCACAGTACGGATCCATTCCATAACCATTTTAACTATAGGGACCTTAAATTGGGAAGGGTTTGAAGGACCACAGGGATGCCTAAATATTTAATTCTGATATACTGTATGTTTTAACTTTTCTTTGCGATCACAACAACATTGGGAAAAGTGTCTACGCATATACCCCCAGGTACCCCAAATATAGACTTAATTGCACTGTAAACTTGAAAAATCATGTTGCTGAAACTCATCACGTCAAAACCTTATTTTATGTCTAAGTTATGTATCATGTGTACATCCTCTCTGTTTTACACTATACTGAGCCTGTTTTTCTCAAAAATATAGTTTGCGGACAATTGTTATATAAGTAGAGCCATCTCTGAATATTTGCAATACAAAAAATATTTTGGCATCCTTAGAAAGTTTACAATCTCCTCTTCAATTGTTCAAAAAAGTGTTTTCCGTAACATCTGACTGATTTCATTAGAACAAGTCACATATTATCAAGAACAAGTGCTGCGGGTAGTGCTACTTGGAAAATAACATTCAAATGGCTATTATTTTAATATTAGTCAATTGGTGTGCCAGGACAAAAAACTTTCCCTGCCTGGTTAACAGCAAAAACAGACCAAAATTCTAAATGTCAGAATTTAACACTATTTTTAAAACATCAACCTGAAATACACTCTTATTTCACTATCTTGTTTTCACATTATAGCTGAAACACTGTTAGTTACCTAGTAAACATGTGAATTGATCTCCATATAATTTGTTCTTTGAATATGAGGCAGCGAGTTGTTGCTTGGGCCATTTCTCTACGCAAGCCAAAATATTCTTCCTTGTTGTATAAATATAAAATGTATCAGACTTTGTCACACTTATGTTTGTTGTATTTGTTATGGCAAGTTGTTGCTTGGCTCAGGTGGCGGGACACAAAAAGCTTCTTACCTCCATTTTCTTTCAAATTGCACACATTAAGTTCTAGTATTGACATTATTTATACCCCATTCATGGATCCTTGGAGATTCATCCTCAACTGATTTTTTCAGGACCCACCCAAACCCTAGGAGAACAGGGAATGAAGGAAGTAGTCAGTAAATAACGCGCACACACACACACACACACACACACACACACACACACACACACACACACACACACACACACACACACACACACACACACACACACACACACACACACACACACACACACACACACACACACACACACACACACACACACACACACACACACACACACACACGATATTTACTTACATTGGGCGGTGTGGGCCTATACGTCTCTCTCTTCTGATAATAAGCAGAAATTATGCAGTTCCTCCTGTAACACAAAAGGTGACATTATGTAATGTATCCATAAACCTCTTCATTATCATGTAGAGACAATTAGAACTGAAAGAGGTAACTTATTCTATCTCTGAAAATCAATTTTGATCCTTTCGATCAGTTTACCATAGTTCTCGTTGTGGATTGAACTAAGACTAAGAGAGTGGGAAATGACAACGCTCATCCTGGGCATGCCGAGTACCATGGTGCACGTGACCTGGGCCACCTTACTGACTCGGACCACAAGGAAAAATACGACATATAAGGCAGTGCCGAATCAAGTTGCTGTTACAGCATTGCCTATTTCTTGCCTCAAATGTTTAAGTGTATTGATTAGCTTTAAAATTAGATTGCTTGCAAACCGCACCCCATGTTTGTTTACCATTTTACTGTATAGCATACACCGGACCCTCTGGTGTCTAGCATAATGAATCTCTGTGTGGGACATCGATTGAGGGGTGATGCCATATTGTTGGTTGAGATTGGTTGGCATCGAACTGCTGATATAAGCACTGCTGCTTTAGTTTTTTTGATAGGAAGTACTTTTGATATAAAATACATACTACATGTTTTTGTTCTAAAAGTGTGAAAAACATATTTTTCATTTCAACTTGTCTTTAAAACACTACAACAACAATAGACAAACATGTTTCTTCTCTTACTTGCTTTGTATGCCTCCCCCTGGTGGTAATCCAGGGATGACAGTGGATGCTAGAACTGTGAGGACAGATAGTAGGTCAGGCTCTTCCCCGGTGGCACTCAGCTCCTCATAAATCTCTATTAACAAACAAGTTAGGGAGACAGGCTTTAAAATGTTAGAGGGGATGAATTGCTAAAATAGACGTGATGGTCACAGTAGGTTTAATAGTGATGCATCAATTCATTGTTGCAACTTCTAAATAAATGAATAAAGTTTCTTAAACATTGTTAGAAACTGAAATGATCTGAAACAGTGAAACAACATTAACAGGAGGAGATGTTACATTTAAGTAAACAAGTAACAATTAATTTAAGGATGTGTGGTGATCAGACTTGTCACAATTATTACATAATCACCTAATCGCAATTATTACATTGTTGTACGTTGAAAAGTTTTCATATATTTTCTAATATTTTCAAAAAGGAACGTAACGGAAATAACCGATCTACAACGCGTTGCATTGCAACGCGCTGTAAGCTTGTAGATCGGCTATTTCCGCTATACATATATATATATATATATATATTTTTTTTTTTTGAAGTACAAAGTTATTACATTTGTCATTCCTTTCAATCTGCCCTGTGAAAGTTTTGTTCACGAAGCCTAAAAGCCAAACACAAATATTTGAATATTCAACGCCAAATCATTAACCCATGAAAACCGAGAAAGCATCCGTGTCATTTTAGACTTTTGCGTTGGATATTCAATAGGAGATATGCAACCTCACTGCAAGATTGAAAATCTCCTATTTTTGAACATTTTAGAAAAGTCTTGAAAGTGTTTGAAAAATTTTGAATAATTTTGAATAACGAATATGCTTGAGAACTACTGATTTTGAAGGCATTCCTAGAATCGGCCTCAGGTCTTAATGGGTTAATCGCAATCATTTGACTGAAAAGTCATCATCATGTTAAATGTAATGATTGTGACAGCCCTGGTGGTGATTGATAATGGCCCCAATGTTTGACCAGAGAGTCACAGTGGCCCTCCACATGTCTGCACCTGCTACTTTAGATTCCAGCAGGTCCTCTAGCTCGGCTTCCTGGTGCAATGCCTCTGCTGAGAGCTGGGGGGCTCCAGGGAAGCACAGCAGGATGATGCTAATGTTGTCCAAGCTCCCCTGTTGAAGCACAAGTTAAAAAGGAACATGGGCGCCTCTGGCTGTCCTCACAGCAGGCTACAGTCTATGTGATGTGATGCATGTGATGTCAGCATATCGTTGTTGTCAGTCAGGTACCGTGGAAACCTTGCATCTCCATATTTACATGCGTATGTTTTTTCATACATGAATGTCCTACCTCATCGTACTACAGTGTCACACAAAAATAGCCAATCTAGAAGCTTGTGACGCTTGTGAGCTCGTAGATCTGCTGTTAGTATTAACAGCAGCTTGCCACTAAATAATAACTACATTGTATCCATGGAAACGCAGGTTCTTTTTTTCCATTTCCTTAAAAGTAACAGCTTTGGACATTCAAGGTTTCCACCGACAGCAACGATATTACACATGATTTCAATCTTTTGATGAGTGGACTGTGGCAGAATCCTCCTCAGGTGTACAAAGCATCCATGTGGGATCCTTTCTCTTTTTTTTTACACTCTCAGAGTTAAATTAACACTGAGGATTTTACTGTGTAGTGACATTACCGCTGGTCTCCCAGAGACACAGCGTTAACTATAGGATGGGCAAAAATTGTAAATGAGGTGTTGAAGTGTGGGAGAGATGTTTTCAGGTCATTGTGCTGCTGTGCATGTCCAAGCTGCAGGGCTTGTTACATAACAGTGTGACATGAGACATACAGTAACAGTCAATTCATTATATAATAGAACCTAAGGCAACAACCCAGTTTCAAATGCCAATTGGGATTATTATTATCTACCCAATAAATATTGATTTAACAATGAGAGGGTCCATTTTGTATACATGTGTGTGTATTATATATGCATATAGAGCATTTGCACTGACTTTTTACAAGGATCCATATCATCCATTTGGTTCCATTTGTACAATCTCAGAGTTACACTCAACACTCAGCCTTTTACAGTGTACCAGTGAAGAAGTTCTGACCTTATAGAGACAGAGGTCGATAACCTGAGCGCAGACGTCCCTCAGGTCAGTGCAGACGCGCAGCCGACTGTGGATGAAGGCACACAGCTCCTCGTTGGTTATCATGTCCCACACCCCGTCACAGGCCAGCACCAGGAACTCGTCCGCAGGTGACCTCTCCACCACATACACCTCTGGCTCCGGAGAGACCATCTGCTGGTTGGCGAGTCGGTTCTCTGCCCCCTTGTAGCTGAAGTCCCCCAGGGCACGGGACACGGCCAAGGAGCCGTTGATCCGCTGGAGGGACACTGAGCCGCCTGCACTTTCGATGCGCTCCCTCTCCAAAGGGCTGTACGGTTTGTGGTCCTCGGTGGAGAAGCACACCTGCCCAGACCGGCACAGTAAGGCCCGCGAGTCACCGCAGTTGGCAAAGTAGATGTAGCATGGCGAGATGAGCGTGGACACCACAGTGGTGCCTCCTTTTTCCCAGCCCTCTCGTCGTGCAACAGTGTGCAAGTGCTTGTCTGTTTGCAGGAAACCTTCCATAATGCCGCCTCTCACTCTCGCTGGGTCGTCCTCTGGCCTCATTCCACCTAAGTGAACAGAAAGTCTATTAGCTAATGGCAAAGAGTCCAGTAACTGCTACATCTTATCATTAGGAAATACAATTAGCAAAACATAATAGGCAATTCATTATGATATTGAATTCTCAACCAATGTTGATTAGTTACCGATTTCATGTTAGAATGAGAACAAAAGAATAGAGTTTAATCAAACCAAAGCCTGATAGAAACGTGTGTGTGTGTGTGGGGGGGGGGATATTTCACCTGTAGACAGAATTTGACTCAGAAGGTGCTGGGAGCAGTACTGTGCTACACTACTGCCTGCATGCCCATCAAATACAGCAAAGAAGCTCCAGCCTGCCAGCTCGCCGCCCAGCTGTGGAACGCAGTTATGGAAGTCCTCCATGTTGGCCCTCCAGCCCTGCATACTGCCCAGGGCGTAGGTCAGGCCCCAACGAGAGCAGCCCTCCTCGGTCAGTTTATCCAGAACAGGATGGTCCAGGTAGGGGCTCGGAATGACCTCCTCACCCTCTCCATCTCCGGATTGCTCCCCCTCCCCTCCTGCGCCTCCACGCCCCCCCTTGAAGAAAGAGCTGACCCTCTTCTCTGTCTCTTTCGCCAGCTGCCGCATGAACGCAGGCATCTCCACACTTCCCTTCCTGGAGGTTCTCATAGCTCCTGTGCGAAAGCTGACGTGTGTGAGTCTTCTTACCGTTCGTGGCAGGGGCCTGGTTTAGGCCTGACGCTGGGCCTGTGTGTCGTGTGTGTAGCCCTGCTGCTCCAGTATTCAAAGCATGGCGGACTGACCTGATGGATGCTGTCCGTGCTGGTTGTTCACCACCCTCTTCCTGCTCATCTCTCTCTCTCTCTGTCTCTCTCCTCCCTTCGCTCTCAGTCGAGATGCTCACTGATCACTCAGCGCTCTGCTTTGACTCA
Source organism: Gymnoscopelus braueri (assembly GCF_963280865.1). Lineage (NCBI taxonomy): Eukaryota > Metazoa > Chordata > Actinopteri > Myctophiformes > Myctophidae > Gymnoscopelus > Gymnoscopelus braueri. The sequence continues at coordinate 26,473,924 of NC_137609.1, read as the reverse complement.
TCCTTCACCCTCTTCTTCCTCCGTTTTGTCTCTCTTCTATTCTACCCTCTCCCTCTCTTTTTCATAGCCGTTTCCTTCTTTCACCAGCTCTCCTCTAGTCTTGTTGTTTTCCCTGCCCCCCCCACATGTGATTGGATGGCTATTTATGTGCACCAATCCCTGAGCATCATGGATCTACCGTGTCATGAGCAAGCAATCTCTCTCCACCACTCTTGCTTGGCTCCCACCCGCTCGCTCTGCAGCAATCCTGCCCCTCCCACATCTATCTCTGTTAATCTCAGCCTTTGCTCGCTCTGGATTACAGAGCATCTTCTGTGGATTACAGCACGGTCAGGTGCTTTAGCACCTAGAATTATGAATGAGTGATGGAGGGAAGAAAGACGAGAGAAAAATATCAATCGTGTAGGGATGGGGTTATTCATCTAGACACACAGGTTTTGGTACAGCCTTAAACATGTCAGTGTTATAACTGGGTTGTAACTCGGTTGTAAGGTTATGAATGATCATGTTGCAAAATCGTTAATCAGCACCGTTTTTGAAGGCCTAGACTTAATAAATAAATGTGTTTGTGTGTGTGCGCATGTGTGTCTTTTTTGGAACATTAGACCAAAGTAATTATTGACATTACTGAATACATAGCCTATATACAGATGTTCACACATATTTTAAATCACATTTTGGATATATGTTTATAATAAAAAATAAAAAAGAACGTTTTATACACTAGGCCAATGCCTTTGGGAAAGATGCACATTGGTAACAATGCCCATTGTGAACATCCGGTTATGCAATACCCGTTGCGTAACCCATTATCACAGTACTTGGAGGGGGGTCTATGACATCTGTACTATGACATCATATTGATAACATCAGGGTCTCAATATATGGGCATAAAAGGGACACACACAGACAGACAGATACAGAGAACTCCATATAAGGGCATAAAAGCGACACAGACAGACAGGTGGACAGATATGGAGACTTGCAGATTTCTAGATATTCCCGGATAACTGTGGATCTGATTTGATTTCCCACTCTGCACATGATTCCCTTGGGTCCCTGGCGATACACACACCAAGTTTGAAATTGGTCAGTCGGACGGCTCCCAAGATATGCGAGAGACACATGGATACGCAGAAACACAGAGATTTTGTGCATTTATAGATATATAGACCAGTGCCTATTAGGCACCATCTACTCGGGAACGATGCAAGTCGGGAACCATGCAAGTTAGAAATGCCTCATCCGGTATTGGTCATAGAAAAATTGCCAGAACGGGTAATCACAGGCCTTACGTGACCTTTGCTGATATGTGGTCTCTGTCGAACATCATCCCAGATCTCCTACAACCAGGGGCCTATTTCACGAAAGCAGAATTAGGGGTTAAGCCTGGATTTAACACCTACAGTATATTAAAACATTCTGACACACACACACACACACACACACACACATATACATATATACATATATACATAAATATATGAATATATTCATATATATATATATATATATATATATATATATGAATATATATTCATATATATATATATATATATATATTCATATATATATATTCATATATATATATGTTACAGTATGATTGGAGAACCAGTACGATTGAAGAATGCGCGCTCGTTTTTACCACCCACCCAGCACTAGAGGGAGCCACAAGCCAGGCTTGTGCACAAACATATATGGCCACACACACACACACACACACAGTCACACACACACAAACACACACGCGCACACACACGCGCACGCGCTCATGCTTTTTTTGGTTTATTGAAAGCAGGACTGTTTAGATACTTTTATTGTGTTCTGGCTTTTGTTTTACTTTCTCCCTGACACACACACACACACACACACACACACACACACACACACACAGTGATCCATGAAAAGAACTATTCTGTCCCTATCGGTTTACAAATCAAACGGCGCTGAGTCGACTAGTGGAGCGTCGGCCGGTCACCGCGGGCACTCGCGCCTGGAGGCGCGAGGGCGCGCTTCCTCGGCCTCAAGCTCCACTAAGTCGGCGCGCCGTGCGTGTGAACGCGTGTTCAGCGTTCCCCTCATAGATATTATGGTTCCCCTAGCGTAGCTTCCTGGTTGCTATGTGGGGGGGAACAACAAAAGACAGGTCTCCGTCGGCGCATCAAAGCCCCGCCTCTCCGCGCTCTCCTTCTCCTCCTCCTCGGAGGAGGAGAAGGAGAGAAGGAGAGGACGGGACGGTTTAAAACGCGAGGAGGAGGAGGAGGAGGAGGCTCCTCTTCCTCGCGAGCCTCGCGTAATAACCCCCCGCCTCGCAGCGCCGTCCTCCTCCTCCTCCTCGCGAGCCTCGCTAATAAACCCTGTCTCGAAAAGCCCCGCCTCGCGCCGAAGGAGCCCCGTGCCTAAAAACGAGCGCTCTGTCTTCAATCGTACTGGTTCTCCAAACGTACTGTGACATATATATATATATATATATATATATATGAATATATGTATATATTCATATATATATATTCATATATATATATATATATATATATATATATATATATATATACACATATATATATGAATATCGAGACCCAAACTAGTGAGACCCATCGAGACCCAAACTAGTGAAAATAGCAGATCTACAAGCATCAGGAGTTTGAAGATTGGCTATTTTCACTACTTATTTAAACATTTGTTTTCTAATTTATGGAATTTCTTAGATTTTTCCCCTTTTTTTTAATGTATGACATTTTTTTAAAACATTACTGCCAGAGTTTTTTCAAAAAGTCTGTAGCCTCTGCCAGGGTTTTGAACGATTTTGGTACCTTTTCGCATAGCCACAGAATATTTTTCTCCAGTATGATTGATCCCAGATAATTTCTAATCACAGATGAGATTCAGGTGTGGTTTCACAAATGTCAACGAGGTCATTATGACCTTGTTGTCATGTATTGTTTGATGTTTGAAAATTAATAGCTCAAAACCAGTAGTTTCAAACCAAAAAACAATGTGAATTATTTGCCCGTTTGAATTTTAACATTGAAGTGGATGGAGCAGCAAATCTTTGGAAATTGTTATCTCCTTATTCGTTTGGAATATCGAAAGAGTGTCAATACTAAATAATTAGAGAATCTTTTTAGATTTTTTTTTTTTCCAGGACGTTTTTAAACGTCTTTGGCAGGCAATAGCTGAATGCCCAAAGACGTTTATAAACGTCTTTGGCAGTTAATCAGTTAAAAAAAAATGTTTTGAAATAATAATTAAAAACAAAATGAATAGGAAAAAATAAAATAAAGGGATATTTATTTACTCGTGACCCATAAAGATTTGTCCACTGTTTGGGAAACAGTGGTCTAGAAGACTCCCTGCTGTAGCCCTACCGGACCTGAACTATGCGGATGACATCTGCCTATGTGGAGTAGGCACAGGAGCTCTTAATCAGAGAATGGAGTGTGCCATGGTTGGTCTTGGGCTAAATGCAAAGAAAACGGAGGTTATCACCCACAACATCCTCCCAGACCATCTACCTCTAACGACAACAGGAGGCACTATTCTTATGTAAAACAAAAAAAATAATAGAGTCTGCACACTGGTAAAGTTGCAAAAAGCTCCGCTTGGTATTTTATTGCTCGTCAAAGTTTCGGCCTGTTCAGACCTTCATCAGGACATACACTATTCTTATGTACCTGCAGTTTTTGGGTATAGCTTGTATACAGAAAATAATTTCACCCCGTTTTACACAAATAAACTTGAAGTTGCACTCGGGATAAGAGTGTTCGTTAAATGTTTATATTGCAAATTGCAATTAAATCCATCAGGACTGAATCCAGCTTGGTGAACAAGGCTTTCTGAGGACATTACAGTAAGTACACTTGGCCAGTACTGGCTAAGTAAACATACTGTAAGTCTCGCCAAACTAAGGGACTGTCTTCAGTTGAGCACATGCTGATGTCTCAAATTCCCCCCGACCCCCCCACCCTCTCTCCCTCTCTCTACCTCTCTCTCCCTGTGGGTGTGTATTTGCATGTGTGTGAATTCAAACAGGGGGTATCCAATACAGGATAAAATTAGGCCAGCCAGGCCTTATATTGCTGACTGTGCACTGGTGGCTAAAAAAAAGCTTGGTGGGGCCTCCAGCAGCGGCACGACGAGGAACTAGAAGAGAGAGAAGAGTAGCAGGATCACTACTGAAATGGCCATCAAAGGTAAGAGTATGAACCGTGACAGCTTTGGGTTGAATGGATCACAACAGACACTGACGTATCCCAGCTGGCTAGAAGCGGTGAAGGGTGGAAGATGAACCATGTATTTGATTTGATAATTTTTCCTCATAAAGGCAGTTGTTTTCTGAATAGAGTGACCAGTCAAATGTAGAGCCTGGCTAATGTTCTTTGGTCTTTTGGTTAGTAAATAGAGGATTTGATTATGATCGTTGAGTCACTGACGACATGTGTTGCGGAGAGTGCATGTAGGCTACTGTACGTATAACCTTTCACTCTGTGTTTCAATTTGGCTGAAGAGACTGATGTCTCTGTTGATATTTGATCCAACTTGATCTAGTCACTGAGCATTGCAGGTTGGCTAAGGGTTAAATAAAAAGAAGATGAATGTTTAGGTTTGTGTTTATTTACATGTGTGTTTGTAATCTGTGCTTTGGCAAGCTTATGATCTAAATATACCCCCACACTACAATCAGACATTATAGAGAAGGCTGTTTAAGGGCCATCTTCTCTAGACCTAATTAGGGAAAGGGTGGATTTCAGCATTAAGGTGAGAATTAGATTAAGGTTTGGGTATAGGTTTAGGAAATAAACGGGGTAAGATTTTGCCAAGAGGAGAAAAAAAAAGAAGAAAAGAAAACTCTACATGCAACCTCTTTATAATGGTATGGGTTGATACCATCATTTAGCTAAATGGTTGGTACACAATGGAAATGATCTACTGGTCAAAGAATCCTTTGTACCAGAGGGTAACTGGGTTGAGCATTCAGGTATTACAGAGGAGAACATGCTTGAGTTTGTGTGTGAAATAACACAAAATAAAAGTTAATATGAATCAAATATCTATGGCAAAAAATCTGTAACTATCCGCAAAGAACTTAAGCCAATAAGACTATTAACTAGCAGACAGGCCAAGTAGGCTAAACAAACTATGTTTTTCCATGTAAGTGACTGTGTCACAGCTTATATGTGTACAGTGTACTCCTGCAGAGTTGGTCAAGCTGTGTGGGAGATCAAAGAGAGAGAACTCTGTGCCTGATGTCACCTTATTAACAGCTTATTATTAGTATTATATAAGTATATACCTGGCAGGCTTTAAATAGACACAATCTAATTACATCAATGCCACTTCTATGCTAACAAATCTGTACAAGAATAAATCAATAGATGAATCAAATAATTAATAGAAGAAGAAAAATATATTAATCAATAGACCAGTTGGGCTGGCCAATCAGGGGGGGGGGGGGCCCCCCTGATAAAATTGCCTGTGTGTGTGTGTGTGTGTGTGTGTGTGTGTGTGTGTGTGTGTGTGTGTGTGTGTGTGTGTGTGTGTCAGGTTTTAATCAGGTAATTACCACCAGATTGAAAGTGCAGCTAGGGTACTCATTTGAAACTTTAAGATGTAAATCTGACGGTGCAGATTTCCCGTACATCGTGTGAGTGAGTGTGAGTTACCTTATGCATGATACTGATCTCATTTAAGAGACTGCTGGAACACCTTTCTTGAAATAAATAATAATAAAATGCACACAGTTGCAAAGTGGAGTAAGTTGCAATTGTGTAGTTGTGGTCTACTGTATGTTAAGTGTTGATTTAAACTGGCATATCTGTGGACATGCATCTCTGTTTACCTCTGTGAGGGGGGGTTAAGGGGATCCATAACTTTGGCAGAGCAATTCTACTTCTAATCTCTCTGTACCTGCAATTTTCCCATTGTAGTTTATTTTACAATTATTCTCCTGAAAAAAACAAATTTCATTGAAAAGGGTCAAAAGCTTGTCACATTCTCACTCTATCTATACAGACAGCCAACCAAGAGACCACATTGTTTCTAACACATCAATTTCTCACTCTGTCTTTCTTAGCTCTTGTGGATCTTGTTTATTGGCGGAATGTCAAAAAGACTGGAGTGCTGTTCACTGGCCTGGTGGTGGGCCTGGCCTGCCTGTTTCAGCTCAGCGCTGTCACTGTGGTCTCTTACCTCTGCCTGGGCATCATTTGTATAACCTTCCAACTTCGTCTCTACTATAAACTCCTTGAAGTGCTGCACTGGAACCCTGAATGTGTGCATCCCTTCCAGTGAGTACACTGGAGTGCAGAGTACAAAAGCTGCCTCCACGATGAAATAGCCATACTGTACGGTAAATGGTCTGCATTTCTATAGCACCTTTATTCAAAGCGCTTTATGTGACACACACAAACACACACACACACACACACACACACCCCCCCCCCCCCACCATGCAAGGCACCAAGCTGTTCACTGGGAGCAGATAGGGGTTCGATGACAGCACGGGCCAGGGATCACACAGGGAACCTTCTGCTTACCAAACTGCCACTCTACCTGCTGAGCCAATGCTGCCCCATTTCACTTAAGTCCAGTGTATTGGTGAAAATATACCTCTTAAAATAAGTGCAAACATTTGTCTGTGTGTGTGTCCTCAGATCCTACCTGGATGAAGACAAAACTCTGACAGACGGACAGACGGTGAAGCTGGTAGAGGAGATAGTGCTTCTGATTGCCTTTGCGTTCACAGAGCTCAAAAACCTGCTCTTCATCGGCAGCATGATTGACTCTATCAAGGTCTGTGAGTTGTCTGTCCAGACTGTTGGCTCACACTATGTTAAAAAGTTGCAGCCGAACACCTTTGCAGCTTTCAGGAGGCGTAGTTACAGACTATCTGTTAGCATTCAAAGATAGTGGAAGAGTTGTCTGTGAATCATACAACTTAAAAGGGGCAGTTCATTCAAAATACAAAAAGGAACATAATAGTATTTCCCTCTTCCCAGAGTGCTATCCACCCAGATAGTTTCAATGGGATTTGCTGAGATCTAAAAATGTGTCCTTCTCTGCTTGTCAGTTTGCTGGACTCCTGTATTTGCTGACCTATGTGGGGACTGAAACCAACGGACTGACACTGGTGATAATTGGTGAGCTGCTGACACACCACAACCAATCAATACACAGTAACACCTCAGAGCATACTCATCTTCTTATATTAAAATTGGTTTAAAGGAGTAGTTCACCCAAAAGAGGACTTATTTTCTATCAATTACGCACCCCATGAAGCCTTGAATTCATGGAGATTTTTCTGTCTTGTCTTGTAGCATTCCTGAGCCAATAATTTGATGACGGGTCATCGGTCAATAGGAGACTCAGTAGGATCCGCTGGTCATCAAATTATTGGCTCAGGAATGCGACAAAAACTAAAAAATCTCCATGAATTCAAGGCTTCATGGAGTGTGTAATTGAATGAAAATAAGTAATGTTTTGGGTGAACTACTCCTTTAATGGAGTACCGGCGGGCCGGTGGACCACATTGTCAGCTCATGTCACTATGACTCAGCCATAACCATATTCTGCAGCTACATCCAAATATGGAGTGTGTCATCATGGAATCAGGCGCAAACAAATCAGTCAGCTCTATATATGGGCACAAAATGGGGCATGGCCATATACTGATGATATCAATAATCTCCATATATGGGCATAAAAGGGACAAGGACTGACAGATACAGAGATCTCCATATTTGGGCATATTGGGCGGATCGGTGATGCCACATTGAGGGCTGCTATGCAGCCTGAACGTCTAGTTTCCACATATTTCTTTATAATTAAGATGTGCTGATGAATACCAATGTGACTGCAATGGTTATTTTACCTTTATCTTGGTTTTGCAGGTGTGATTTCTGCTTTCTCCATGCCTATATTGTACAAAAAGCAGCAGGTGAGATGAATTATGTTGATTTTATGTTCAAATACAATCCTGCACATACTTGACTTATATTATTTTTTGCTTAACAATGTATTTAACACTGTTATTATGGTCACAGGTACGGATAAGAAGATTGGTTAGAGCGTTAAAGGCCGTCGTAAAGAAAATCACAGATATGTAAGTTACAGCGCAGATCTTGTGAAATGATTCAGATTGACCTTGTGAATATTTTTAGCACTAGGATCTGTAGGGACAATAAGTAAGCTGCACTTGAAAATTCAGGTCAGAATAATCACAGTAAGTAGCTACACAGTAAAATGCTCGGTGCTAATTTAAGTGTGTTAAAATGGACTCAACTGTAAGAGTCCATTTTACACTCTCATAGTGGAATTAACATTGAATATTTGACGGTGTACACACAGTATGTGAGCCACACAATATTTTCTTACGCTTGTGTATAAGGTTTGATGTAACATGTTGTCCCTTTTTTCTTGCAGGTTTGATAGTTTGTTAAGTATGGTCAAACCAGCTGCCACTGACTCCGAACCAACCCCGGTACCAGCCATTTCAGCTGCCCCAAAACAGAAAGCAAAGTCAAAGTAATAAGAGTGGTGTGTACTGTACAGTATGTGAACGAGCACCGACTCACACATAAAAGGCCCACAGGAACAGGATTGGGAGAAGGTTGAGACATGTTCACTAGGATTGTTGGAGGAGTCATCCCATTTTAACACCATAATTTGTTTATGAAAGCAAGATGTGATTAATCTAGAGTGTTTTTCTGACATACTGTCTACTTTGTATGGTACAAAAGAGAAAAGATACAACATATTCATCAATAACACACTGTGATCTGGTTTCTTAAATGGTGGCCTGAGACGTCAATGCTGATCAATGGACCTGCATCAAGTACAGCCATTGCTCAGACCAGTCACATGGCAATAAGCGCCATAAGGAACAGTGTCATAATTGATCATAACTGCATTTTGATATGCAAAGCACGTGGACTGCAGGGATGGATTAAGGTGGTGGAGGGTGAACCAGAAGTGTCTTATCTAATTCCATCATTTATCAAAGTTTCTCTATATATTTTAGCTAATGACAATATTAATCTTAACATGGCTTTTGGTTCTTCAGCTAACTAAAACCTTTTTAGTAGGCTACCTAATACTCCTTGTCTTAATGTTAATCACTTTGGTTTGTTGCTCAAATTAAGTTGTGCAATTTGTTTCTTATTTTTTATTTATGTAAACTTTGAAAAATATGAATTAAACCCTGAAGAGAGGGCTACCAAATGAGTCTTTCGGAAGTTCTGGTTACAAACTACAACATGCCACATACACGTGTTGATAATACACTCTCTGACAAATGCTGTTTCAGGTGTCAGCTGATTGACCAATCAACTGTGTGTGTTACATAAAAAATGTATCATTTATTCGACAGTTACTGTTCAAAGGTTCTCTGGAAGCGAATAATGGTGCATCAAACTACTCTGATATCCACATGTGTTAACACATGTGAGCTCATGACTTCTAAATTGTAAATGTAATCATTAAATTACACATTTTGTTCTTAAATCATTTTATTTTTTCTGTAATGTCACTTTTAACTCTGTTTAGTATTTTTCTATAGTTATTTATTAACCTGTTAATTAATTTTATGTACTCTACTGCTCCCCAATTAAAACAAATATTCTAAAGACATCTCGGCAAGACTTATCTCTTGACTCCCAATGATTCAAAGGCACCCGAAAAATACAGTGCCTCTGGTTGAATGCATTCTGTATATACACATAATCACAGATCACACATATACGTATAGATAAGTAGTTCCCAAACTTTCCCAAAAGAGAAATTAGACATTTTCCCGGGACCCAAACTATAGTGAAAATAGCCGATCTACAAGCTCACAAGGCCTCGTTTCGCTTATTTTCACTACTTCTACGTTATGGAAATTATTTGATTTTCTGATTTCATTTATGAAATACTTATTGGAATAGTTTTTTTAATTGATGAAAAGGGATATTTAAAAAGGGATACAGTCGCGACCCACAAAAATAGGTCCGGTACCGACCCACTGTTTGGAAAAAAACAGTGATATAGCACATCAATAACACTGCCAGGGTTAAGTGGTTGACTCTTTATCTTGCCTTATCTTGTGGATGTCTAATCATGCTTCTTTCATCTTTGTAACATTGCAAAGATCATTTAAAGACAGAAACATTTATTTATGTTTTTTGTCATGTTATATAAAGAAATCGTTAATGGCGCCACTCTTTGAGACGTTCCATACATTTTGCTAAGCACCATGCTAAGCAAAATCAAGGAACGCTATACAAACCCCCCACAGGTATACGAGAGCGTGCCCATAGCAAGATAAGTAATCAGAATAACTTGAGTAGTGCAAATTTGAATGCATTTTAACATTAAAGCCATAGAACATTGCATTCAGATTAGAGCCATGCAAACCTTACATTCCAGTTGACTAAAGAGCCATGCACACATGAATTTCAGTTAAACATTCAGTTTAAACGCTTGATTAATGCAAGACTCTGATAAGGTGGAGGCTGGGGTGGTGGAGGCAAGTTTTGCCAGCAGCAGCAGCAGGAACGTGTGGCATCAATTGAAAAGCAGAGATCCAGTGTAGGAGGAAGCCTATTTAAACAGACTGCCTTGTTGAGGGAATGAGGTGTGATTGGTGTGTAGGAAAGCATGGCTGATTGAAAGCAATCAGCAGACCGACAGCTGATTACAGCTGAGCGTATGAGACTTCCGTGTCCTGCTGAGCGTATGCGACTTCCGTGTCCTGCAGGAACTAATGCGATGCTTCATTTATCCATTCATACGTTGGCTATTCAAAAATAGCAGATCTACAAGCTCTGTAGCTTTGTAGCTACATCTGCTATTTTTTGAAACATTTTGAAAAACACCAAAAATGTTTGGAAACTTTTCAATAATTGGGATTGTTTTAATATAACTCTGCAGCCAAATTCATTTCAATTTGGGGGTCCTTGGCACGAGAACTACTGGGCTAGAGCTTCAGTCACAAAGATTGCTCAACTGACTAGAGTTTCAATAGAAACTGTGACATGAAGTGACAAAAGTGACATCTGCATTTCCATCTACATGCAGTATGTATGTATGGGAGAGACAGAATTGTGGTCCAAAACACACATTCATTCGATGGCCGCAATGCTCGTGCATTTATGCAATACTTATGGAAAAGCAGAAAAGCTATTCTTCTCTCGAAAAGGTGACTGAGAATGTCAATGCGGACGTGGACAGTCTGTCGACAACTATACATAGGGAGGGATGCTATGGTTATAGAGGGGTTACAGTGCAGAAACCCTTCCTCGCAAAGATGAATGCACATTCGAGTTCAGTGATGCAAAAAATCTGATGTGGAAGAAAGTGACATGTTCATACGAGTCATTTTGTCCTCAAGTGGTGAGTGCACGTGTGACGTAGGCTACACTAGAGAACGATACAGGCCTGAATGCTTGATTGATCCCTACCTGGCTGCCTATACAATAAGGGTGGCTCTCAAAATACTCTGTATCATTTATTCGACAGTAACTGTTCAAAGGTTCTCTGGAAGCGAATAATGGTGCATCAAACAACTCTGATTGATGTACTTTATTTAGTAAGACATGAGAACATCAGTACAAGTACAAATTCACTCTGATACCCATGTGTTAATTCATGTAAGCTCATGACTTCTAAATTGTAAATGTAATCATTAAATTACACATTTTGTTCTTAAATCATTAAAATGTTTATGTAATGTTGTCACTTTAACTTTGTTTAGTATTTTTCTAGTTATTTATTAACATGTTAATTAATTTTACTGCTCCCCAATTAAAAATAATAATATAAAGACATCTCAGCAAGACTCATCTCTTGACTCGCAATGATTCAAAGGCACCCAAAAATACAGTGCCTCTGGTTGAATGCATTCTGTATACACACACATACTGTAATCACAGATCACACATGTATACATATAGAGCAGTGGTTCCCAAACTTTCCCAAAAGAGAAATTAGACATGGGACCCAAACTATAGGGAAAATAGCCAATCTACAAGCTCACAATAATAAGGGTGGCTCTGTGAGGGGGGCATTTTCTTTGCATGGTTTTGTTCCCTCTGATACTGCATAGCACCTGTACTGCCTGTTCGGGTTGCATTAGCCTGGTATGAACACTAGATGGAGCTCTTGGAAAGTCACAACGCTCACCAAAGCTGAAAGATCCAGGAGGGAAGCAGTGAATCTTGCTTGCTTATAGTTAGGCTAATTAATTGATCTAAATACACATTTTCCTGGACATTGTGTTGTATGCTGGGGTTGCCTGCCCAGTTGTCAGTTTTGATTTATTAATACTTTGAGAAGAGAAGAAAAAGAAAAAAAAAAAGGCAGCAGCATGGCTATCCTACATATAGAATGCGTTTTTGTTTTTGCATTCTGAAGATGAAAATTACCTTTGTTTTTGCTTTCCAAAACAGCGAATCATTGTGCGTTTGAGAAATTTCTAGGTGAACAGCATATCAGACAAAGCTGATTAATGGTAGACAGAATGTTTTTATCAACTGACAAACTTCTTTAAAAAAAAGAAAAGAGTACAACAAGGCCTACAGTCTTATTGATGAAGGCATCCATGCCTAAGGACTCTTGAAGTCCTTGCCATCTCTTGAAGGGCCTGTTTGTTCTTACAGAGGTTCTGAACATCATCAGTCACTCTCACCATTTGATTTTACAGGGCAGTCTCTATTTTGAGAATTAAAGACTTACATTCGCGTTTGCCTGCATTACTACTGTATTATTTCACTGTTTCAGAATTAATCAATTACCAATTTTGCAATGTATTGACATAAAACAACATTAGCATTACCACACAATGTAACATTTTGGAAATGTGTATGTGAATTTGTTGGTAGGGCCTCCAATCCTTTTAATGTACATGTAGATCCAGAAGTCTAGAAAACTAGAGCACAGGTCTTCGCCAGGTCAGGTAGGTTATTGTGGGCCAGCAATGTTGGGAATGTGCCAATCAGGATGGAATATGAAAAATCGGACAGAGCCGTCTTGATCACTTGACTATAAAGATAATGTGTACCGATTTGTGTGATGTTTGGACACAATTTGTAGGAGTAATATGAAGTAATATGATTTTCCGCCTCCTGGTGGCGCTATAATAGGGAAATGTTAAAAGGGTGGCATTTATTCCTAAATGTAGAGCGAATGTGCGAGCAAAATGCCTTCATGATTTGCGGCATTTTGTTCAAAACGGGCCACTCCTGCAAACTTTAGATGTCAATCTTAACCAATCAGGATGGAATATCACATGACTGTAGAGATCATGTGTACAGATTTGCGTGAAATTTGGATAAAATCTGAAGGAGTAATATCAAAATAATAGTTTTACATAAGTCGGCCGGAGATTAGCTGTCCACAGACGGAACCACACACACGGACGGACGGACAGGGTGCAAAACATAGTCTTTCTTCCATTGCGGTATTACTACTAAAGGTTTTACCTTACTTGTCTTTTCTAAACCTGTATTATATTTTATTTCCAATATTATATTTTGTTATTCTTATTGTTAGCATAGTCTGCAGAGCATGTCACACCATAGTTTTACTACTTGTACTACACTGTATGAGTGTGTGACAAATAAACCCCTTTGAATCGTTTCATCTTCAATCTCATTTATCAGTATAGCCTCACATATTCTGTTATAGGATAAGTAACACTTACTATGAAGCCCATATCTATAATACATAACATTATAAACACATGTAGAATGCATTATAATCTGCTTATAACGCTACACAATTATAGTTCTATGCACTCAAATACTCATACTGCTTTATAAGAAGCACACATTATAAAGCATTATAAATTATAATGTATTATGCGTCTTTTAAAGTCATTATAAAAGGCTTTGTAGTTATAAATGACTACTTATGAGTGCATATAACTATGTAGTGTTATATTATAAGCAGATTACAATGCATTTGCCCTTATAAGCAATTATAAAATGCTTTATCATGTGTTATAATTAAATTAAATAAATATATTGTCATCATGTATAACAAGTACACAGAGTTCTTATAACTATAATTATACTGTTATAAGCTGATTATAATGCATTATAGACATGGGCTTCATAGGAAGTGTTACCCTAATATTTTTAGCTAATTATGTCTGTGATGAATAATACAATATAAAACCCATCTACTTAGCTTTGTTAGCTTATTAGTCAAGTTTAAAGCAATGTACTGGAGATGTTGATAGTTTATTGAAAAGGTAGAAGAAAGATAAGTACATTTCATTGTAGCTTAACATTTCCCCAATGATTAACAATGTTTTGACACAGTGACCTTGAGTTTCTCAATACAGTAAGGCTACAACATAACAAAGCTACAGTATCATAAAGACTAGTGCAAATTTTGGCAACAATATGCATGACAGAACATTTTTTTTGTTAATAAAACATATCAATATGGCACTTGAAATGAACTGGCAAATCTCTCCATATGTTCACAGTAAATGCCAGATAATATATTTTTTTACAAAAGTACGATAAAACTAGAAATGTGCACTCAGAAGAGCTCAAATCTCCGCCAGGAGACCAGGGGGAGGCAGTATAGAGACCAGGATTACTGCATGTTTTTGTGAGGGTACCTACCCCGGGAGACACAGGAAGAACATGCAAACTCCACACAGAAAGACCCTGAACATTTTCAGAAATACAGCCATTGTATAAACATCTTGTGGCGGCCATTTTACTTTCTGCTATGACTGAATGATTTTGTATCTCCTGAACCAAACATGATATCACAGAATAGGTGATGTATGTCTACCCCTATGTTTTGATGGTCAGTGATTACAATAATACAATATACATGCTGGACAGGTTTGCTGCCACAATCTACTACATCTGGCATGCTGTGTGCCATTGTGCGTAGTACGTAATTGCCTCAGTTATTAAACTGCATTATTTTTTATTGATGCAAAGCTAAAATATAACTAGACGCGTCGCAATTCTGGGAAATTGCAAAGTGTGGTTGCGCCGACGCCGGTCGCGGCCGCCGGGACTCGAGGTATACGCCGGGAGGAATACCGTCGGAGGCCGCGCGACGTGCCATTCGAATCAGGTGCCGATCGGATCCTGCCTTCGTGATACGTGCCGTTTTGATTTGAGGAAATAGGCCCCTCCCACTAAATAAATAGGCCCCTTCCACAAATGTAACGGGCCAATCATATTGTCACGTCACTCCTGATATCGCTTTTATTTCATTTTGAGAGGATTGATCCCCCCAAAAATCATGTTTTTGCATCAAACGGTTACGTTTTGTGCATTTGTGGCGCCCCCTATGGGTCAAAGTGGAAATACTTTTCGTTGAGTAAACCACCCTCGACATGTGATTCAAATTTGGGATTGACCGGACGTTTCGTTCGTGATTTCTGGCATTTTTGGTAAACTAACTTTGGAAGCCATTTACGGATGTAAGAACGGTAAGGACTATCAAAATGCCGTTTGGATATGTTTATCGCATGGGCCCAGAGATCATGTGTACCGATTTTTGTGAACAAAATATGTGGGAGGAGGAGCTAAAAGTGAAGAAAATTCAAAATGGCGGAAAATCTATCCTGACGCAAATGGGCGTGGCCTATATGGGGAGTTGCGTCTTGACCCAAGGAATCTAATAAAAAAGAAGATTTTTATTTTACGACCTACGGTTCAAGAGTTATAGGCCAAAACGTAAAGGGGGCTTTTATAGCGCCACCATGAGGCCGACTGATGTAATTATTTTTTTTATAATTTCAGACTAAATTATGAACCTCCCCTCTAAGTCTTGTAACTCTAGCCCATACTTGAAATACAGTTCTCTCATTTTCCCATTAAAGTGGATGGGGACATTTAATGCACTAATAAATCAATATCAATTAAACTATGTAACCAATCTCTTAGCAAAGTACAAGTGCACGATTCCCGTTGAAGCCGGTCATTTTGACATATAGCACGAAATTGGGGGGAAAAAAACTGTGGGAGGACCCGGAGGAGTAGCGTGCCAAAATAAAGTTTATCTAGGAAGAATAAAGTCTGGTTGCCCTATTCGGGCAACCACACTAATGATTCAGATCATAGTTTGAAAATCCTATGGCAGTTCAGTTGCGGTCATCACAGCCTGTCAAGTGTGCAATGTTCTCATATTTCCCAGTGTTGCATGTATAGGCCGCAATCAAAGCAGTTTGCAGCTTCATAACGTGGTGGCTACCTCCAGCCTTCACTTTATCCCCCACAAAAACACAAACAAAACTTACGCAAAAGCGAAACTGATATTAAGAGGTCAAAATTAATATGCAAGTTATAATTGACAGCGAGCTGGTCTTTGTTGGGAAATAAACCCCGAGGGTGATTAAATCCCGACTCGGAGCAGAGGGATTCAATCACCCTGAAGGGGTTTATTTCTAAACAATGACCGGCTCGCCGTCAATTATCCCGCTTATTACACGCCTACTTAATAAATTAAATAAATTGACCCAAAAGTAACATTTATGCCAGTTGCGGCAGTCCGTCCAGCTTAACACGGTCGTCTCGGAAAACAGGAAATGTTGATCAAATAGAATACATTTTTGGTTACTGCATTGTCTATCTCTCGCTTCAAATGTTTTCAAAAACATTGAGAGCAATGTTTAGCTGTAAATTACATTGTGCGTTTGCCATGTTGTTGGATACGGCATAAAATGAAGCAGCACAGCCAGGTGCTCTGAGCCTTTGATTAGACAGAGGTCTGAGCTCAGCGGTCATTATTCAGAAATAAAACACAGCTGAGTCAGTGGTTGACTAATCAGAATCAAGCATTCAACCAAGTCGTGTAAAAATGTCGGTTAACAGTTACTTATTAACATCCTTACTGGGGAACATGCAGTAGGAACTTGGAACTTGAGACCCTGAGAACATGGGCCCATGTGAACTTAGGACCCTGGCAATATGCTCCCCTGAGAACCTAGGCTAGACTTAATATCAGTGCCGCTGTATGCAAGTTGCATAGTTTTAACACTTAATCCCTTTGTTCAATAACCTTGAAAATACAGTGACCGTAAAAAGTACAATATTCAATATGACCTTAACAACTTACAACAAACATTTACCTAATTTTGTTTTAACTCCAGTCTGTTGGAGACTCTGTCGAGTCTTTTTTACCCCCTAAATTATCCCCACACTCGTGTGCGTGTCACTGCTAAGCCCTACAGTTGGTCATTTGGGAGGGTTGAAAACGCATGAAGTCGCCAGCGGATGGGGGCTAGCTGCTTCTTTTCACCCGACAGTGAGGAGTTTCACCTGGAGGGCATAACGCATATGGAGGAACACGCTATCCAACCTAGTTCTTATCCCTGCTGAACAGGCGCCCTGACCAACCCTGTAGGAGTCGCTAGTGCAGCTACAGAGATAGCCCTTCCTGCCTGGCTTCTCACACAATACTTGACATTCCCTTACTAATACGGAGGTAACTTGTTGTTAGGGGTATGTTATCACGTTTATATCTGTGTTACTATGACGTTGGTTTGTACCTGGTGTTTGTGATGGTCTAGTTCTGGTACATCCCATAAGCCGGAGATCGAAATTGACTAGCCTAGCAGGACGCTTATCCCATAGCCTGGAGGGACGGTTGCTCTTAAAGTATAAATAAATGAATAAATTACAGTTGTCTTGATTGATTTGAAAAATATTTGAGAAATTAGGTCCTTAGCCTGCTGTCAGCATGCACAAGAAATGATGGGCCACACACACACACACACACACACACACACAGGGCCGAACGCATGATCTCCTGGCGGAGATAACAATCACATTTGAATAGGGATTGTGACTTTTTGCTCCCATTCAGAATTCATGAATCACCATGGAATCTTTTCAGAGCAAGTCCGTCAAATTACACATCAATACATGTAAGTAGGCTACATAAGCTTTTATATTCCTATACATACCGTTTAAGTTTAATAATCTGACAGTGTTATTGTCTCTGGTCTAGGAGGTTAGGGATCAACATACATTCTGAAATGTGCCAATATGCTAGCAGCTATAGAATTCTGTAATTCTAACACAAAAAAAAAAAGAATACTGCAATAATGTTAGATTAGCATAATAATGAAAATAAATGTTTGGATCATTCCCTTATGTGGACTGTTTTTCTTGTATTTATTTTTTACGTTGGTGACTTGGTGCAGGTGTATGGGATGTGGCAGCCTTGTGTGAACAAGAGGTTGGACTAAGCTTAGGTGGTGTGTGTGTGTGTGTGCGTGCGTGCGTGCGTGCGTGTGTGCGTGTGTGTGCGTGTGTGCGTGTGTACTAGCTTTGAGCTATATGGCTAATTTATAGGCTACATACTGTGTGCTAGACGGAAATAATGATTTTCAAATGAAAAAACATTGATTTTCAACTGAAAATCATTTTTCAATTGACAATCAGCTATGTTTGGCCGACGACAGATGAAATATAGACATTTTATGTCAATACTTACTCATTCTGGAATGCATGAGTTGGTAGGAGGCAGATGTTCTGAATGCACTTCTGGAGATACACCAGTAAATGCTGAGGAAATACATGGCACTTCATATATAGAAACAAATATCAATAAAGACAATTTGATGAGCAAAAAAGACATCAAACTGGTGATAACTATCAGTGTGATTTACAATGCCACCGGCTGGTTCATTTCCAGGAAGCTGGGCTGTGAGTCAAGTGGATTTCATGAGCTTGATATCAGTCAGAATGAATGACTGACAGGGTCCTTGCTTGATTGTGTGGTCAGGGTGCGTCTTGTCACACGTAGTCCTCCCGGTGATTGATGTAAACACGGTCCTCTCCGCTCTGATGACACACCCACTCGGGGCCGGACATCTGATGGTGGGTGGGGCTTTGGACTCCTTGCTGCACAGGCCGTGTGGTAGGTGCTCGCTCAGCTCTCTCATACCTGCGCTCTGCCCTGCGGGTCTGCAATGCACATCACATCAAGATGATGTCATTGCAGTCGCTATTTATATATACTGTTGCTATTTTAAAAGAGAGTGGGCAGTCCATTCCCCATTTGCCTTTAAACAGTGTAGGAAAGCACAGGAGGAATGATGTGGCAGGAGTTGATCCTAGGCCAGTTGGGTTACATGTAGTTCAGGAGACTATGCTTTAAACAGGTGAATACTGTATATATTTTTTGTGGTACAGGTATACAATGCAAAATAATAGACTGAATGCCGCAACCACTTTATGTCTACAAACACAGATTTGAAGGCAGGACAAAGAATTATCAGAAAGGAGGGTGAATAATGAGGCATTGATGTACCGGATGATAGTGATTAGGGTAAGACATTATCTTACTGTGGATATATTCCTTTTATTTGTGTTTGTATCAGAAGAATGCTTTAACACAGTTTATGCATCATATCAAACAAAGCAATGTTTTATAATGTTTGTATTGCATATCATATATTTAGGCAATTAATTGATTGTGTAAGAATATGTCAAATAATTAGATGTAAAATGAGGGAAGTGGTGGGGTTTCTTAAACACACAGTTCACTTCATTTTGGAGGGTGAAAGACTCTTTCTGGTGTGGTTATAAATGGGTAAATTTGATCTCTAAAAGCTGGCAATGATCTCTCTCTAGCAGCTATGAACATCCTGGTGTGTCAGTGTGCTGGAGATGATTACCTGACACAGCCATGCCACTTGGGAGGCATGGACTCCAATAGGAATGGCAGGAGGTCTCTCTGTATAGGGAGGAGGGGGCTTGTGAGTTGGGGGGAGATCAATCCTGCAGAGAGACGGGAGTGAAAGGAGATTTTAGTCAGTGAAAAATGTTATTGTGTGTACAATGACATACCAGCCACATCATTTAGAAACAGGATGATAATTAGAATGGTGACAATACATATAGTAATTGACCAATGTGTACTTAAATGTGTTCGGTTACATTTCTAAGTTTAATCCAATTGTCTTTTCTTTAGTATTTTCATTAAATAGCCATATTCATGTGGGAGTGGGGTTAATAGACCTGCATACTACAGTAAATTACATAAAGTAACAATACATTGGATGAGTAATGGACGCTGCGGTTAAAATTCTTCAGAGGGACCTCCATTTAAGTGAAGTAAGGTTGAGGTCATAGTTCACTATCTCATTAGTTTAAATGGGCTGAGACCTAGATATTGACCTGAGCCATTCATAAAGTGATGTCATCATCATACAGTAGCTATTGATTTCCAACATTGGACATTCATTGCCTAGAAAGCCTTATAGTCAGTCAGACATCCTCATCGTGGTTCTGTTACTTTCTCGCTCGATGGGATTGTGGCTTTACAGCTCATGTATTCACGATTGCACGCTGCCCCACATCCATTATAAAATGGGCTTTCATATCTGTGTGGTGACAGAGATGAGGCCAGGTTGCATCCCGTTCGTCCCACAGGGACATCCATTCAGGGTCGCATTTAAAGCCTAATTTATACTCCATGGTACGACAGTGTTGCTTGACAAAAATAATGCATTGTGGTTGTAGATCAGTTCTTTTTGGCAGGCGGCACTGTAGCGCGATGGAGTATTAAGCTGAAATTACGAGGAATTTGAGTTGGGATTAATTGCAAACCACTAGATGCATGCCTCTGGATAAGTGAGGATATATCCTCAGTCCCAAAAATAGACCATTGTTAGAACCGTATTCTTACCACCAATTTGAGGATATCTTAGAATTGCAAGCTCATTAATTTTAAATGTCAACATTTTTAGAACTCCTGCTAAATGTTGTCCTTTGCCAAACCCAATGCACACTGATATTTTTTACGGGACCCTGATTTGGCCAGCAGTTTCTCATATTTCACATGGAACTGCGAGGTACAGCTGTACCAGCCACGTGTGCATCTCAAAAGGAATTAGAGCTTTAGAATTAAGAAATAAAACAGCACACATACAAAATGATGTCAGTGCACTCAAGACTTGAACACATAACATTAATAGGGAAAGTCAAATGAATTAAAAACTCCACCTTGCTTGTGACGCACTTACGCACGCACGACCTAGTTCCCAGGTAAATAATTTAATCTAGAAGTTCTTTGCCCTGGCCCCTGACACCAACATTAACATGAGTGCAGGTCTAGCATGGAAACAAACACAGCAAAATAGGATAAGGGCTTCCTGCCAAGACAGCAATTACCTGCCACCTCTCAACCTTGTACCATAACCTTCCTGGACAATGGACCGTGCCACGCATTCCCAACAGAAGCATCCATCAGAATCCATCCAGTTAACGTCATGATGCAATATGCCATTAATTAATAAACTGATCATTTTCTGCAGCATGAATTATTTGTGGGACTCACACTTTGTCAGTAAAGACGGGGGGAGGGGCCTTCCGGGCAGTGAGGATGACGATGGTGAAGACCGCAATGAGGAACAGAGCGAAGACCGCACCCATCACAGCTCCTACCACAGCGATGGAGTTTGACCTCTCCTGTTGAGACTGGTCTAGGGTGGAACAAAGAGGAGCAACGTATTTGAATGTCACACAACAGCAAAGACCAAACAACATGACAAACAACAAATGCTGACCTGTACGCAAGCTGTTGCGAGCAGGCCGGTAATACAGACAGAACAGAATGACGGGGAATTTCTTCCCCATGTTTGTTTTAGCGTTTCATGGCGGTGTGCGAGTGTTGAGCCGCAACTGATGTGTATTGCCCATGGCAGGTTGATGGCTGTGCCTGGCAGCTCTACGTTGCAAGGGGGGGATGGGGGAGAGGGGGTTTACGCTTCCTTCACTGGTGCTCGGGTTTAGCTTCGTCAAACTCTCCACTGAGCATTGCTCACATTACGCCTCCATCTCCCAGCATCCCACCTCCCTCTGTCCTCTGTATGAGGAGCTCAGTGTACCATTATGTCGCTGTTAAGTTGACTTTGTCAGACCATATGCTTGTTTTTTTATCCCCTGTGTCGCTGCCCCGAGAGGAGATTAGGATTAATCATGATTAACATGTATTAATCTGACCCCCCCAAAAAAAACAGGCTTTGGCTAATCAGGAGCCATTGCATCAACTGTGGTTGATGTATAATCCTTTGGGCAGGTAGTGTGTAAGACTGTGATTGTGGGGCATTGAAAGAAGCAGAGGACATAAGGTTGGGGGTGTTGGTGTGACGGTCAATTTGAGTTGCTTTAGCTGTTGAGGTGGAACGAGGGAAAAAATCAATAATGTGCTGAGAGGAGAATCCTAAATAACATCTTAATTATGATGCAGAACAAGCTGGGACTTTAGAGTCGAGCCCCTGAGACCCACTCTGGGACCTACATTTCTTTACTCCCATGCCCTTCATACCCATATTAGCTTGTATTGAATTTAGCCGTTATAGTTTGGTGGGAGATCACACTTTGCAGCAAGGCAGTGGAAAAACATCAGTAGGCAGGGAGAGCCTAAACTAAGCAGAGGATGCAGTCACATAGCCTTTGAAGACATCCCCTCTTTGATAACCATGACAACAAACTTTTGGGATGAGTCAGGCTGAATGACAAAAAGAAATCTGTTACTCACGCTGCCCTACTTTTTTTACCTGAACAAATACACAGCCATGAAGAAATAGACACATGGGGAAAACTAGGTTTTAGCTGTAGAAATGCAGCCATCTACTTAAACCTTCTATATTTTTGACCGGGGTCACCCAGGGCTCTATACTACTGTAGGTCCGCTAAATCTTCCCCTCAACACCAAATCTCTTCGCAGAAAATAGACAATCAACAAGCTCAAAATGTGTTGCGATGCATTATGAGTTTGTAGATTGTAGATTGTCACAGAGCAGGCATTTTGAAGGAGGTTAACGAGAGAGAACCTCAAGGAACAGATAGTGATATAATGGTGGGGATCAGTATGAACCAGGCACATTTGTTTGCATAGGGTAGGTAGTCCAAAATGTCGCCGCCCCCCATTCTTTCTCTTTATTTGAAGCCTAATCCTGGTGGTTGTTTTCTGAGGGTGGCAACTTAAAGCCACTGCTGCTTGATAGTTAAAATCACAATTCCATTTCTCACACAACCAGATTGTATCCTTCTTTGCTGCCTGCGTAATAGTGTCTTTCTGTTGTGTGCTTGTAGTGTAAAAGTGTCCTTTGAAACTGTAGTGTTGAAGGAAGTCAAACGGATTGACTTCTGAATGGAGGCTCAAAAGAAATCAAGGTTTTACTGATTAAAGTCATCGCTAGCAGAGAGCTGCTTTGCCCTTACTCGTCAGAACAAGCTGGCGTGCGGCTCTAGACTGAGCATGCTCCATTTCAAGGTCACAGCAAGAACTGCTGTGGCCACAATAAGATCTATTGAAGAAACGACAGTGTGATGGAAGTAAACTGATTGCAAACACATTTCTTGATTACTTGAAGGACTCCAGTGCTAAACAATGCCAAGGTCAACTTGACATTTTTGTCTCTTTTGTTTCCCAGCTCGGCAGAGCGCTCTGTAGAGCAGCGGATACAAAAGGGACACGTCCAAATCCAAACAGTCGATTCTATCATTTAACCAGGCCCTGTGCTCGGCTCCACTAGCCTGTCTCCACTTTCTGTCTTTTGCAGCCAGGTAGAACCAGCAAAGCCTTACAAGAAGACAGCCTCTGTCACCAGCCCCTGATGAGCTTGTTGCCATGGGGACAGAGTCAATGGGCTGGAGAGCGGGGACGTTTGGGCCCAGACATAAACACTCAGCGTTTAATTTTACCAGCTGGTAGACACAGGGAGAAAGGCATTGGGGTGGGTTGGGGGGAGCTGGGGGTTCACAAAGGAGACGAGCTGTTCAGTGGAGAGCAAGGGGGAATCCTGTCCTGGCTGTCACGAAACAAAATCAGGACAGGACAACAGCAGGGAGGGAGGGAGGGGGAGAAAAAAAGAGAGTAGGGGAGGTTCTTCATCTCTCCCGACTCAAAAAAGAAAATGCTGCTGAGAGGAGAGGAGCACTCGGGAGATAAATAAGTGAAGCATACAATCCAAGTCCGACAAATGAGGAAACATATCGTTGCAGTCAGGCAGAAACCTTGCATCTCCATATTTCCACTTCATATTTCAACATAATTAATGCCCTACTTCGTCATACTACAGTGTCACACAAAAGTAGCAAAGATATCCGATCTACAACGCGTCCCACAGTCTGTTTTTTGAAAAATAAATATTGAACCAATGAAAAGCATTAACAAGAGCTTGTGACTAAATAATTACTACATCAGATCCACTGGAACACAGGTTATTTTTTTAACAGTTTTGGACAAACGAGGATTCCACCCGACAGCAACGATTTTGTATAGCACAACTGATTCAAAGGAGTAGATACATCCCCCTCCCCGGGGGAATGGGGGGGGGGGGCTGATTGATGCCTTGATGACAAGTGCGTCTCTTGACACAAATAATATTTTCAACTGGATTAGGTGTCGACGCAACACTCTTTTTCAGCTGAAAGGTTATTTTTGTCTCAACACTTTGTTGCTGAAGCATCGAGTAGGCTTTAGGGAACTGCAGATGACGTAATTTCTAGAAGCACAGTGAGCTGGGAAACATTCAGCGGAACAGAACTCACAGGTGCTAAGGTGCTTTATTGAACAAAAGTATCTCAAAACTCTTTACAAAATAATGTGCCATTGTCATTACTGATACAGCTGTGATATTTATTTTTTACTCTTTTAAACTAATTCTTTATACAAAACACAAGGAGAAAGTGCTTTAATGCGAGACTGTTTAACCCGTCACTCTTACGCAGTCTGTTATGCAGACAAGGTTTGATCACCAAATGTGGCTACAGTAAGTACAGCATTTACCATCGTTTATATTATTTTAGTTCACTCTAACTGCATGCATTTGTTCTTGTTCATCTGTTCAAATAATGTTGCCGTCATAACGACCAGTCAAGAACACAGAAATGGATATGGCATAGATGAGTTAAATGTCTTGAGGGAACTCAGAGACCAAATGTAGTGAAAAATCAAAGGCAAAGAGACAAGACAAACATTTCTTGGAAGCCAACCAAAACATGTCCCCATCATTACATACCCTAAAAAAAGATATACAAATTAACCAAAATTAAAATGTTTGGGTTTCTAAGGCACCAGTGTTCATGTTTCTGAACCCCAAGCAGAAGAATTTCATGAATCCGTTCCAAGACTTTGCAACTAACACGCACAGAGATAACGCCAACAGGGATAATGACAAACATACGCCACGAAGCAAAATAATATTGGCAAATTCTGAATTTCATTGTTAATCAAAATCAAGAACATGATAAGAATGTCTATTCTGACTGTATTCTATTATCACTGAATATGTCCTCCTAAAATACCTCTCTTGGATTAATGAATTCTACTGTACTCAACAGTGCTTCACAGATGACACCACATACATTTAAGTATTGGATGGCAATGTCTGCTTGAAGGTTACTCGTCAAAATACAAATAATTAAAAAATACTAGTGCTCTATTCACTCACAAAAAGAAAACAATTGATAGCAAAGAGTGGCTAAGAACATAACTCTAATTCCACTTTGATAACAGTTACTGGGATATCTAATTGTTCTAAGGAATCTTTTATCTCTACTTCAGGCTAGAAGGACCTGTCTGAAAAGGTGAGACATTAGGTTTCAGTTGTCATTCATTAGCCAATAATACCATGTCTGATACACTATTGTCATAATACATACAATATAAACATATTTTGGCATTTTAAAATACTGTATCTGATTGTGCCATACCATTATGGTTGGCACCTACTCACAAAACACTTGCGCATGTGAAAAAAAGAAATACTGTTGAGTTTTCTTCTCCATGCAATCTACAAGTTTTAAATGTGTTTACGTGAAATAAAAAATGTATTTTCTTCTGTGGCTACCCAACCACAGAGGGCTACAAATTAAATGTGGTTGCAGACACTATCTATCATTTTATTTGCAAGTGCAATTACAATGTGATAAATCAGATACCATATAGGCCTACTATGGTTCTGATTTTCAAATACATCCAATTTGTGCAATAAAAAAAAGGAGCTTTCCCTCACTGCATTTACTGTATGAGGGTTAAATAAAAGGCAACCATCTACAGTATCTGTGGTAGGAAATAATGGATTCACTGTCACAAATTATTATTTTCCCCCTTCGACTAATAACCTAAGTTGCAACTATTACCGAAGGCCTAGCTAAACAGATGCTCTAGAATTTACAAATACAATAATCTGTTGCTAGACAGCAGCAAGTGCATATTATCTAGTGGACCACAAGGGTGCTATGTAAATGAATTAATCTTCTGCAAAGCATGAAACAAAACAAAAAATACAAGTTCTTACCCACTTAAACCCTATATACAGTACTTCATTGACCGGAGTCCCCCAGGGCTCTATCCTTGGCCCAATTTTTTTACCCCTCTACATCAAATCTCTCACAACGTGCTGTGTTGCGAGCTTGTAGATCGGCAATGTTGGCCTATCATGACATGCCCAGAATAGGGATGCTAGGGTTCAAGTGTTTAAGCTAGAAAGACGTAAGAGACTAACATGTGTTTTCCCAGTAAGTTTGTAAATTAAGGCCCGAATGTGACAAATGACGTCTGCAGTTACATTTGAGTGGAGCAGCATACAGGCTGAGGCAGACCTCCTGGCTATTCCCCTCCCACTCTCCACTCATTTCAGCTCGTCTTATCTTTTCTTCTTCCCATCCCGCTCTCCTGGGGACGACAGCCTATAGGAGCTGAGGACACTGAATCACTCTCTCAAGGTTTCTCGTACTTTCTAGGGCATCATTTTCCAAGACATTTCCACGACATCGGCGATCAAATTGACCAGTGGCAAATTGACAAAGTGCCACATCATTGCAGCTTGTAGTGTTGGCAACCCCCCCCCCCCCAACACACACACACACACACACACACAATTTTCTTTAACATGATGCATTTGGCACCATCATTTGTGGCACCACCAACCGCCTACCTATGTATTAAAAAAGGACCATACTGGTTATGTTGCATGTGTAGCCTATGCACAAATCACAGTATACTTTTTTTTTTACAACAATTTTAAAAAGAACACCAGTTCCCCCTCCCCCAAACTTTCAGACGATGAAACATACATTAAAATGTATCTGCTTCTCCAGCTGATAAGTGTCACTGAACTCATGGGTGTCTAAATTTCATTCGTCAAACAATCTTTTCTCCAGGGACTATTTTTGGGAAGACTTTTCAAATAAATGCGCAGTTTCATCACCATTAAATATGCAACACTATGTAATGTTGACAAACAATAAAGGCCACATAAGGTTCATGATATTAAGATTACTACCTCACGCACGTTTCAAGTCCTGCAAATTCATTTCTAACCGTACTGAAATTAAGGGTAATATAAAGCATACCATGAGTTGTAGTCAATGGGCTAAACATGCCAGTGGTATGGTCCTTTAAGGCCAAAATAGACCAAACAGATCATCAGCCGACAACAGCGGGGGATTCACATTGTCAAGGGTCAGCAGACTCAGCAGTGATCCCTTCAGACCAAACACTCTCGCGACACCGATGGTCGCCTCCTCATTTACACAACTGGTTTGAAAATTATCTGCATGGAGAATGCCGCCACCACACATCCCCTATTTAAACTGTATGCTAACTAATTCAAACTTGACTGACTACAGGCGACAGCTGTGTCTCGATTTCATTTTTGAGCCGAGCTCCCGACATCTGTGAGGCCGGACTTCAGTCTAAAATATGCCAACACAACAAGCAGACTACTTCCAATTCTCTTTACCCCGCTGTTTTCCCCGACCACCGGCTTGGTGTATTTTAAGCTTTACACAGGTGGCTGTAGACTATAATTAGAGGGTAGCACAAGATTTCTCAAGCAAATCAGTGCAAGTTTTAGCAACACACACACACACACACACACATACATAGCAAAAGACGGTATATTCATGTAAAAAAAAAGCTACAAAAAAACAATTATGAGACTTCAGTTATATAAATGAACTGAAGTATACCAAGAATTGAAAGTAAACTGCCAATCCTTCATTAACCTGAACTAAAGCAGACAGTAGTGCATGTGTGTTGAGCATTAGTTCCAGCATCAAACACACAAACCTGCTATTTTTACCCTTCAACACGCAATTAGGGCATTGTCTTGGGTCCATGTAGTTTGGCAGTCCACTCTGGCCACACAAAGAACAAAATATAAAAAAATATATAATAATCAAGTATCAACCAGGCATCTTGAACAGATGAAAAATATGTTCTAGTGTGTGGGTGTGTGCAAGGGAGAGAAAAGCCCCCGCCAAATAATAGATGAATCCCTCCAATTCCGGTGGTCGTCATCTCCTTGGTCTAACAGTATCCATTTACGACTTTAAGTGGTAGTGGGTCAAACGTACCACTCTCTGCGGGAGATGACTGAACCATCTGTATGAGAGACGTAGTCCCCATCAGGACCACTATCATAGCAGTCATCCGAAACGTAGGGGGAGCTGTTGGTCAGTGGTTTGGGAGAAGGAGGAGGATATTGGGCATGTTTAGTCCGCTGCGGACTGGAATAGTGTAATTTGTCAATGTGGCCGTTATGGTGATTGCTATGGTGGTGACTGCTTTCCCTCATGGCCCTGGTGTAGCCGTTGGGAGAGTACTCCTCTCCGCCATGGTTGCCCCACTCCTCTCGGTCATGGTCCTGACGGGAAGAGCTGTTGCCAGCCTTGGTCGGGTGGAGCTCG
Source organism: Gymnoscopelus braueri (assembly GCF_963280865.1). NCBI lineage: Eukaryota > Metazoa > Chordata > Actinopteri > Myctophiformes > Myctophidae > Gymnoscopelus > Gymnoscopelus braueri. The sequence continues at coordinate 26,445,254 of NC_137609.1, read as the reverse complement.
TGTTGGGTGGGTGCTTTCTGGAGGTCGGACGGGCCCAAGTACTGCTTGGTGTAGTAGTTGCTGTGGAAGGTCTGCTGTTTCCGCAGGTAACAGATGCCTCCGAGAAACAGCAACAGCAGCAGGAACAAGGCCCCGCCCACAGCCCCACCCACTACAGATCCCAGATTGCTCTCAGGGAGGGCTTCAAGTGTTGGGGAGCTGAGGAGGACCTGGCGCTTATCGTCCACTAAGGTGGAGGCAACACCCGTTAGGACAGGCGCAGTAATGGTGGAGGGCATGGTGGGAGGATCTAATGGAGGGAAGGAGGGAAGGAAGTAGATGGGGGAAAAAAGAGGGAGAAAGAAATTTGGGAGGGAAGGGAGGGGAGAGGAGGGATGGACAGGCAGAAGAGTAGAGAATGTCAATGCCAACTACATCAGCATTTCACTAAGAAGGGGTTGGTTGACATGAAAATACTAACATCAACTCAACTAACCAAGAATTAAACTACATGCTTACAATAGCCTTTGGTTTGCATTGGCAACACATCTGAAATAAACAATGCTTTAAGCCTCTTTGTTTATATTAACAGTGCATGATTTAGTTATTTCTGCAGATGGTCACCCTCAGTAGAAAGATAGTCAGTAATTGCTTTTGGTATTTATTTTGGTTTTGTTGCAGAGCACCTGTAGTTCAAAGTTGACAGAAATCTTTGTTTATAATCATTTGATTCTTTAAAGTTTATGTTATGTTACTTAACAAAACCGAGACTAAATCCCTTTAATCAATGGAATTCAAGTCCATTGCCTGAGGCATAAAAGGAAAGTCTGTGATCACTGAAGGAGGGTGCCATTTTTAACGTCTTGTTGCAGAGAAATATCACAGTAAAGTTCAAGGTTAAACAAAGGCAAACCAAAGGCGATAATAATATGTGTTATTTGTACACAATTCATAAACGCATGGGAAACAATGATGAAAGGCCAGTGATGTAACCAGTGTTCCCTCCAAGTTGTCAGAGAAGCCACGGCAAGCGGCAGATATCCACAAATAAAACCATAGCAGCTTAGAGGGAACACTGGATGCTAACTACAGAAGGAATTAGAAATGGAAGTCTAGTCTTAATGGTCTGGTTTAAAATTTGTATCCCTCTTACAAGTCATGTTATGCATCTTGTTGTCACACAGTTTTCCACCATTGCATGTTCTGCTTTCGTTTAGAGTCTATAATCCATTTCAGTTGTATAATGCGGTCAACTGGATTTTGTAATCATTCTGTTTTAAGTTGATTTCTGTTTATAAACCTAGCATGGTTTTAACTCTCCGACAACAGTTTCCTCTCATCATTTGACATGCAGATTGGACTTTCGGAGGCAGAAATGCAAAGTTGAAGAAATGCTAATTTTCATGATATCCCAATAATGCTATGGCAATTTGCACTATTAGAAATCACTTAATGTCTGCCACTATACTCATAAGTGCCTTAAGGGGAGCAGTTATGAGTATACACAACTGCAGATGCACAACCTGTTGTCAATGAGAATGTGGATAGGAAAAGGAGGTTCTGATGAGGGAGGAGGAGGAAGAGGATCTTTCTAGTGTACGTTACTGGAGCAGTTGAGGAAGTCTACCAAGAAAGCAGGACAAAGGATAAAGGACTTTCAAGTAAGATTATGCATGTATTTTTTATTTTTTTTTAACAAAAGGCCTTTTAAAGCAAACTCTAGGACTTATTTTACATGCTTGCTCAAACAAAAACATCCAGATGGTTGCTCCATCACTACATTACTAGTACCTTTTTGAAATGGCTTGACTTCCATCTTGGATGTTCTCTATCCCTTGTAAAATATGTAAATATGACTTGACTGCGGCGCTTACTTCAAGACAGTCTAAGAGAACAATGGCTTGATTTTTATTTATTTTTTGCCAGGTTCCCATAAGTTTTTGCAGAGTGCCATTGAGAGCCAATGACTATTGACAGTCTAGTTTAATAAATGATGTTGCTGACATTACTTGTTTGTCACAATGCACTGAATGCAGAGGAGGAGAACAAGACTAGATTGGATTCTGGAGTCAGTGTCTTCGCTGTCTGTGACAGTCACACATCATTAATGCACTGCACAGAAAGGTATAATGAATTGAGTTCCAAATTCTTTTACGTCATCATCCAAACCTTCTGGCACTATTTTGAGTGTGGAAAATCCCAGCTCGCTTAGACACTATGTAGGCTAAAAGAAACCTTTGGTATTTACATGTCAAGTTTGACCCACTTCTACTATACAGTCAGCATTAGTTGTCCAGCACAGGTGTAGCACAGCTGACTTAATGAGGCACGACAAGGCCTTGCAGGAAACCAACCTCAAAATAATCTGTCAGCATCAGGCTGACAACACCCACAGCAGAGGGAACTCAACACACATAATAGGAAGGATGTTAGAAGCAATAGAAAAGTGTAAAAGTGCAAAGAGTTCTGCATTTCTCTGAAGTCGTTCTGACATATTAATTATTTTTCCAAGCCAGATGTAAGGGTAAGATTCACATTTATTGGGGTAACATCATAAGATTGTGGGTTTTAGCTCAATTATATGACACCATGCATAGGCGTATGCACAGCAAAAAAAGAACACATGAAGGAAAAAAAAAACATACACCCAGGAGAGCAGCATCTTGTACATGCACACTTGCGCACAACCATACAGCTCATCTCAAAGGAAAAAAATATAAGGATGATAAATAATAAATAGGAGTTGAAAAGAACTAGTGAATGTTTTATGAATCTGGGACATCATCTGAGGCTGGAGGCTTTGCCTCTCATTGCATGACACACACCGAATTAAAAGAGTGAAAAGAAGAGAGAGATGCAGCAGAGGATCACATCATACTCAGAGGTTCATTCAGGAGGAGTGATTCCAGAGGCAAGAGGAGCGTAACAACACCTTAGGGACATGCTCATAATGCACAAACACAATCACATGCCACGGAGAGAGAAAGAGAAAGAAAACGACACAGAGAGAGAGAGCGAGAGATGGAGCAAGAGAGAAGAGGTGGTGCCTTGTGGTCGACTTAAACATCAGCAGATGGGTTTAGCCCGGAAATTCTCCTGTTGAACATCTGGAGACCTGACGTTAATCAATGCGAATCAGCCTGTAATTAAGGATAAATCTAAGGGCCGGAAATAATCTGCACAAATACTAGCAGGAAAGAGTCTTGATGGGCTGTGGGTGTGTATCTTTGAATGTAACTCAACCCTGCATTTTTGTAAGTATGATGTAATGAGCAACAATTCGCCAGGATGTCATGTGTGTTGTTGGCCAATGGGTTTGCACAGTTCTTCCTGAGGGAGGGGAATGCAGTCAGCTGTTTACAGAGACTGTATTTGGACTCACCTTGTATTAGAATGCGCACATCTCTGCTGCGAAGGTTTATGTCATTGGCAGCCTCACACCTGTAAACCCCCGAATCGTTCCGTTGGAGCGGCCGCAGGAACAGCAACGTGTTGTTCACCGTTTCAACACCTTCTGGCATTTCACTATCCAGTCTGGGATACACATAAAACACTTTCAGTTACACATGGTTCTGGTTGATATCAGTCTGCAGCAGCACATTATCACAGATCCACACTAGTTTTATTTATTTTTAAGTTTGGGTGTGTGTTTTTCTTTTTTTTGCCAACTTTCTTTTGTGAGAATTCTAAGTCTGCTTATACTAAAGTAAACAGTCATGCCCTGTAGAAGATCCACGCAGACAGTCACAGCTGGTTATTCTAAGGGCATGGTTGGCTATGCTTCAGTCCAGAGCTCCACTTAGCCATCTCAGTGCTATAGAACCCCATTTCTGCCACTGAAGAAAAGTAAAAAGGCCTGAGCAGTGAGCTTTCCCCCCCCCCCTCACAATTCTGATTTTATATTTCAGTACATGTCTATTTGTTTTTCTCTTTTCTTATAATTGTGACATATATTCAATATTCAGTGAAGGAACTGGGATTCCATACAACTCTTCCCCACTTGGTTCTCTTTTTAAATAACCTTTTTTAGACAGTTTTTTCTATTATTTGGACAGGGTAGAAGAGGCTTCTGAGGAAATCAGGTTGAGGATGACAATATAAAAATGAAGATATAATATTGGGATACCATAAAGGGACATTTCTTTAAAAAAAAAAATCTTAAAAACTGGTAGACAATTTAAAAGGAATACAAAAGAAAAAACAGAATACGTTTTAAGTGTGTCATGACATTACATGCTGTCCATTCAACTGGAACCACAGGTCAATCGCATGCAACAATGAAGTATAATGCATGCTTAACCAGTTTTGCACTTTTTCTTTTTGAATTTTTCAGTCAACATAACATGCAGCATATTAGCTGGTCATGATGTGTAACAATGCTACCTCACACAAAGAGGCATTTAAATACAAATGAGCCGCAGTGGCTGTTATATAAAAGGTAGCTCAAATCATGCAATCGAATTGGTTATTGATTCAGTTCAATACTACTACACGTCTGAGACAAACGTTTTAGGCTATCAACTGTACAAAATGTCACAAGGTAGAAACAATACTCAACAAAATGACAACATTTAACCACTTAAACCCTATATACTTTGTTGTATATCAAATAGAAGTAGCCCACATCGCATTAAAACGTGACAGGTTTTGAGCTTTTGAGCTTATAGATTGCCATTTTTGCCAAATAGTCCCCTATTTTTGCCAAATGGTCACCTACAGTAATTTTCCAGAATATAGTCCATTTCCAGTCTATATTATGACATGCCAAGAATAGGGATGTTATAGAGCTGTGCATGTCTCTGTGAAAAATAGCCACCAGGAGAGGCTAAGGAGGTAGATGGGTCATCTGGGAATTAGATGGTCCCCGTTTGAACCTGGCTCCCCCTGGCACCGTGCATCAAAATGTCCTTGAGCAAGATACTAAACCCAAACCGCTCCCGGTGAGCGCGATGGCACTTTGAATGGCTGCCTCTGCCATTGGTGAGTGAATATGTGAGCAAAGGGGTGAATGTGAGGCATACATTGTAAAGCAGCTCCATCTGTCATCCTTTTTGAAAATAAATAAATGTATCTTGTTTATGCAGGCAGTCATTATTGTTGCAATAAAATTGTTATTCAATTTCGGATACATCTATAATTTTTATACTGCCATATTTGGTAACCGTTTTATGAAAGCAATAACTCAACGCCGTCGCCTGGCCTGTAATAAGTTATTGCTTAAATATTCATTTGGTAACCTACCATCTTCCCTGCCCAGTTGGGAAGAATATTTACAGCGGTTGTATTTAATACTGCTTTTATTAGAAATGTTAATAGTTTTCATTATCTTCAGTTTAACTGTTACAATTGTCCATGACGTATTACGCATGAATCATCTTTTGACAATCACAGAGAATATAACAGCTTGGTGCAACAAACCCCTCCCACATACATTAAGAATGCATCTTGCAGGAAAAAAAGAAATAAACCATATCTCCATATCCAGCAGCCTAGCTGATGCATGTAACATACATGATTTACAGGGAGGACGCCATGTGCTTCAGGCTTACACATCCAATAGAAAAGCCAGTAGCATTGCAGTAGCGTTGCATTGGGAAACGTACTTACTTCAATGTGAAACGCTACAAGTGATCAAATATGTACAACAAAATTCAGGAGTCAGAGTAGATTTTTTTCCCCCCCCAGGAATTTCTACACAGTGCTGCCAACACAAAATAGCTGCCTCACACACACACACTGCATGTTTCCAGTTTGTGTGTGGTAAATGCTGGGCGCGCTTTTCCGTTGTTGAAGCAAATGCAAGCTAGTTCTGCTGATGAACATTTATGGTAGGTACGAAATAATCCACTGTAGAGTTCTGCTCAGTATTACTTTGAATAGTAACCGAATTTTGCGCCGTTTAAAAAAAGATGCAAAAGCACAAATGTAAAACAAGTCGCTGCCTACAGGCGAGCCTTACTTGTATACCACTACACACAGCCTACTTCCACCAAAGATTCTTCTGAAACACCAGCATGTACTGCAATTAGGGATGTGTGTGGCTAGTTGACAAATCTATAACATGGTGCTGCACCTGCTAGGAAACTAGTATACACACACACACATTATTATTATTTTACATCATTTGTAACCAAATTCCTGGCATGCCTTTTTCCTCAAATTAAAAAAAGGTATGAGCCTTGGAATCCTCCACAATGCATTCGGCTTGGCCAGGTTTTCCAACGAACACAACTGCAGTGTTCGTGGGTGGTAAGCCAGCAGGGGAGGGTGTTCTCTATGAGTGAGCAGTACGACTACCCGGAGGAGACAATGGTTGATTTTTTATTATTTATTGTTTAGTAACTTCAACTTGGCGACGCCCCTAGTCTCTAAAAATAAACTAGACTAGGTACAAAAACTAAGTACAAAACGTTTATTTTGTTGTACTCTCTTGGTGTTTTGTTGTATGTGGGAATTATCTGGCGCATGCATCTTTTATGAAAGAGAAATTGTATCATGAGTAAAACAGCAAGTTTATACTATAAACATCATAAACTTTATAGGGTCATTATAAGTAAATTAATATATGATAGCCTTTCCATAGGAGTAGCTTTTTATATTTTTGGGGCATTTTGTTATTTTTCTATATATATATATATATATATATATATATATAAGCGGATTTTCATTATTTCCAAAAAGACCACAAACAGCCAATAGCATATTAGAAGCTATGTAATATTGAACCTAAGGCAACTAAAACAATTATAAAAAGGTTGTTAACTGTAGTAAAGGCAGTGTGTTTGAATCACCCAAGCCCGGTGGCCGCCCAAGCCCGGTGGCAAAAGCGGTTCTCAAACCAGCTATTGTTAAACTTGAATTTACCCATGAACCTCGCTTGACTAAATCAGACTGAAGCAGAACAAAAAAAAAAGAGTTGTCTTTTCAGAGTCGCTCCTACTACTACTACTACTACTGTAGAACGGTTTATGTTGCCTTCAACATTGCCCGGTAATGTAGAAGCACATGCAAAATCCTTGTGGTCATGTGACTTAACCTAAGAAAGATATACTGTATGCACAAATGTAGCATTTAGTTTTCACTTGGCAAAAGTGTCAATCAGAAAATATCACCTGAAAAAAAGAATTAGACCTTTGAAAAATGAATGCAATTGTTGGATTCAAGGGGCTTCCTGCTTTGATATATTTATCCCCAACTCGTCACTATACGCATACTGTAACATAACCTTTATTGTAAACTTACCCTAACCCCGCCTAAAATAGTCTTCTTTGACGAGACACACATACACGTTGTGTGTTGTCCTTTTGGCATAGTTTTTACTGTAGTGCCGTACCGTTTCAAACTGCTAATAAAGTATCAATCAATAAAAATTAATCAAACACACAAATAAACAGTAACACAGTGGTTTGTTATGGTATTACTTGGCTTTGATTGAAAATAATTCTTCCAAGAACTACTCTCAAAGTCACAGACGCACCTGATCCATCTGAAGTGATGGGCTGGTGGGTTCGCGTTGGCTTTGCAGGTCAGCTGGACATGCTCTCGGCCCACATGCCAATCTCCATCGTAGCCCACAACTGAGATATCAGGGGCAACTGCAATACAGACGGGCAATAGATGGAAAATGTGAAACATGCCAGCAGGATGTAAGCCAGACTTCCTCCATACAAGCACACACACACACGTTTCTGCTATGTAACAGTCACCAAGGTGAACTTTGAATGTCATTGTACACTAGCTGTCGGGCAGAAACCTTGTATCGCCATAACGTTTTCTTTTTTCATAAATTAATGGCCAGTTTCATCGTACAAGAGTGTCACTCAAAAGTAGAAAGATACTCCATCTACAAGCTCACAACACATCACCTCCCGACACATTAGCATGTACTAGATGTGCTATTTTCGCAACTTTTGATACTTTTTTGATTATTTTTTAAAGTAAAGTCTATTTATGTCTTATTTAACCATTTCAAAAGTATTAACAGAATACAAATAACTACTTTGGATCCATTGGAACACAGGTTATTCTTTCAAATTCCTGAAAAGCAACATTTGAGACAGTTTCCATCCGACAGCGACAATATTTCATAGACGTATCTGCTATGACACCCTGTCAATAGTTCAAGTCAAACATACTGCAAAACATACAGTGTCTGCTGACACAACCTGGTTGACTGCAGCCTGTAATGTCTTTGTGCTGAAAGGGGCCCAGTAATCATTATTTTGTTCATGAAAAAGTTTACCTTTTTGCTTGAATGAAAATAAGTTGCATGACGGAAGCCTGTGTGACGTACCATCATGACATAAGACATTCAATCCAGCAGTGGATCGTCAGGACTTGTGCCCAAACAAGGCCCCATAACGTGACTGCAGGGTAACTGCCGGGTATTAAGAACATGATCTAAGACAGCTCTGCCTTCACTAGCCAGGTTTCCAGATCAGTTGGAAACATTCAAAACAAAAGAGCTGTTATACTGAATAAAGTGGTGGTCCGTTTTATTTTCCATGGCATAAACCAACCAACCATTTGGCTTTGTTGCTGGGTATGCAGAATCTTTAAGATCAAAATGTCTTTCATTGATTTACTTAAGATATTACAACTTTTTGGTTGTCAAGGTTTGACAACTTTCCTGAGCCAATTGACTGTCCATGTGTCCTGTAGAGACAGGATGCTACAAGAGCTCTCATCGATAGAATGTACACTTTGGTCAGTTAAGGACTCACATAGCAAGATTTATCGACACGCAAAAAGCTGAGGAAATGCAGACACAGGGAAATAAGAAAATACAAGAACAGAAGACCTGCACTTGGCATAAAAAAGTAGCAATTATATCCTCCAAGAAGGAAAGACTAACGATTCCATTTTAGCTCTGTGCAAGGGACTTTTTCATTCCACTGTACGGATCTGTTTTCTATTAAAAGACTTCCTTAAAAGCTGCCAATTAATTACAAATTTGCATTTCGTTTTCCAGAAGAACTTGGGACTCTATATGGCTCGTTGTACCAACTCCATCAACTGGACCATGAGGTGTCAACACGTCATAGGCCATACATGTATATCGTACATAAACATAAACCATTTTCCTGTTAATTGTTTACATTTTCTTCACAGTCATTACCAATATGGTTTACGTTACCAAACTTTCATGAAAGACATGATAGTACGGTTCGGTCATGGACATTTGAATTTTGTTTGTAAATCAATGTTTCCAGGGGACTATTTTTGGCTCAACTTTTCAAATCAATTCATTCTTTAAAATGCATTAAATTTCAATGTTAATGCAACTTTAACAAAGAATAAAGGCACTCACTATAAAGCAAATTTCAAGTCTCTGTAAGTTCAAACCGTCCAATCTTTCCCCCCAAAAAAGTGAGCATGCTTTGGAAAATGGAAACATTAAGTGAAGTATGAGTAACATTCAATGGCTAAACAGGCTGTAATTTCGTTATGGTCCTTTTAAGACAAAACAAAAACTCACACTGCACATTGAGTTTGTAGGGGATCCTGAAGTCGTTCAGCAGTGCCGGGTGGCGCACCACACAGGTCAGAGAGTGTCCCTGTATGTGGCGGGTGGGTTGCCACAGGTAGCGCACCTGCGTACTGGTGGTGCCGTTGGCCTCGTCAAACAGCTGCACCTCAGACTGCCCGAACAAGTTGGACTCCCAGGAGACCTCGGCGGGGGGGCGGGCCCGCTCGGCAATGCAGGTGGCCACCACAGACTCATTAGCTCCGTCGATCAGGGCTACCGATCCTGCAGACACATAGACCTTGGGCTCCACTAAGATCCACAGAGCCAGTTGGGTGGGGCAGGGGAGAGAGAGAAACACAGATTAGCATTGTTTAGAGTTGCTAAAAAATCAAATGGAAATGATCAAAATAAAAACACTTTTGAAATGTTCCCAGTACACACTTCATTCACCCTTTTTCTAAGCGTGCAGTAGCAGCAGAGACTATTTCTGTAATTTTCTCTTGGAAGCAGTTTTGTGCACCAAATGTTAGAGAGAGAGAGAGTTTGTGCGTGCGTGCGCCCACAGTTCTCCTAAGACAGGGGAGTGTCTCACCAGTGAAACAAAATCAACAAAGTCAAACATTCCCTACACTGCCATTATTCTTCCATCTCAACACGTTTATTTATAATTACATCCAACCCTGCTTTTCTCTCAATTCTCCTCGGTTACACTGCCTAGATGGGAGAGGTTCCCAAAGTGAGGTCCGGGGACCCTCAGAGGTCCGTGGGGAGGTTACAGGGGGTCCCCAGCTAATGTAACTATTATTTCACCGGCTAGCCGTTAGCCCAGAAAGAAAATGTATAAGAATGACTACTGTATTCAGATCATAGGTTTCACTGTCTCCACTTTTGTCTCCCCACAGTGACAGTTCTTGTAGAATTCTGCACTTAATCTAATCCAACAACAAAACACTTCTTACGGGGGACCCTGGAACATAATATTTTCAAATGGCGTCCGCAGACCAATACATATCAAGTTGGGGGTCCTTGACATGACAATGGTTGAGAAGCACCTACCTGTTTTTCTATTCATTCACCCCTTCATTTGGTCCTAATCATGCGCAGGCTCAGTGCCAGTGCCAAGTACAATATTACCATACAGTTGTCAAATAGTCATTTCAGAGCACCAGATGGGTTCTCAACATCAGCACAATTGCTATAGTGTCAGGCAAGTCATCAATCATACAGAAAGATACAAAATTAACAGCATTTCCATAAATGGAACTAATGTTATTCCCATTTGGTGACTAATTGGGCTTAAACAAGCCACAGAAAAGTATTTGTAAATACTTTTTGGACTGGACATGTTGGATTTAGTAGATGTTGGATTAATTTATTTACTTGATTAAATATATATTTGTCAGTTCAACATCAACCAGACATAAACGCAAGCTCAAGACGAGACACTCATGCATGAAACTATGTACATACACAGAAGCACAAACGGTTTACAAAAGTTTACACTTACCAAAAACAGCGACAGTGGTGGAGGCCTGCGCATTTCCCAGAGGGAAAGTAGCCACCTTGCAGGTGTAGACTCCGATGTCAGAGAAACCCACCTCCTCCAGGACAATAGTAGCATCATAAGACGAGGGCGAGCGGAAATGCAAACGGCGGGTATACTCTGGAGGAATAGAGATGCCAAACTGTGGGTGGTAGACAGCCACTGTGACCGAGCCAGAGGGCAGACGGCGCTCCCAGGAGCTCTGGGTGAGACTGAGGTTTGAATCCACCTCAACCCTGCATTCCAATGTCACATTCTTCCCCAACACAGCATTCACCTTCTGGGGCACCAGCACCTGATTGCTCCATACACCTGCTGAATAAAAAAATATTCATTTACAACCAGGTACACTTCATGACAGGGCACTCAAAACATCATTTGTTGTGTTTAAGTTAAAACAATCAAATTAGAAGGAAATTATTAATCAACTGAAGATTTATCAAATAAAAATGTTATAAGTTTAGTGCTGTATCATGTAAACATGTCTAACCTGTGCAATTTACAATTTCACCAAAATAACAATGTTTGACCTTGTTCCATTTAATAAGGAAAATAAAAACAAGAATTATGTTTTTGACTGCCGGGGAAACTCATTTAACACAGGGCAACAGATCATTTTAAATGCTGGAAATAAAAAAAACAATTTGGCAATCTTAAACAATAAATTAGTGTTTGAACAGCTAAATCTGCCCCATACTCAAGGTTGTGATGTCAGGAGTAGAAATAGCCTGAAAACGTATTTCTAATTATATTTAAGTTGAACGGGTTCCAGAGCATTGCAAACAAAGCTAGTTTTGAATGCAAGATATTAACAAGGTACATTTATAGGCCAAACACCAAGAAGTGTCATGATTCTTCAATTCTGCTACATATACAGTACACACCCGCCATTTTAAGTCATGATTTCCATAAAATTATATTTAAAAAAGCAACCAATATTGTTGTCTAGAGATATGATGTAGTTAGTAGTATACATGATAGTATGCATCTTCACTATATGCTATATATATATATGCCTGCATTTTGAGTTTACGAATGATGTCCTCACAAAAAACTGTAAAAAAGCCAATAAACAGTACGCATCTTCAGTTGTTCCTAATCTGTTGCCCTACCTTAAAGCCATTTCAAGATGTCCATTTAGGTTCAGATTTGTTGTTTGTGATTATTATTTACAAACATTTGTACCGGTATACATGATTTTAATATCTAATTGAATAGCATAGCAATCTAGCAAAAAAAACCGATATAATAATTTATTATGAAAGTAATCTTTGCTGTAGTTGCAGCCTCAAACCTCATACAAGTTCACACTGTTTGTACAACTGGAATCCACACAGGTTGTTACTGTTGCTCCATCAAATACTACACAGCTGTGTGTGACTGACGTGCTCCAAAATATGATACATTTAAAAAGGCATTTCTGTTGCTCCACTGTTCCCAACTTGAATTCAGGAATTAAAAACACACCGTCTCCAGATAAAAGTTCGACCACCATCTACTGCAACTAGTCATTAACAAGACTCGTCTCTTTAAAGCTGTGAACGCAGCTGAGAGGGAGGAGAGTAGAGGGGGACAGAGAGAAAGAGAAAACTGAGAGGGAATGATGTGATAACATGATTAAGTCATCGGTGAGAGAAGAGAAGAAAAAGAAGGTCAAAGGGATGAAAAAGTAAAAGCAACAGTGCGATTATGGTGCTAGAAATTAAAAAGGAAACGTACAGTATCACCAAGATTCTGGTAACAAAAAGAAAAGATAGCGAAATGAGCATATCAAAGCAAATCGAATAAAAGCATAACAACCCTGCTACACTGTCAGACCCCTCAACGTTGTCACTAATTGCAACAAGCTGCCAGTGGGAAGACGTCATCGTAAATCAAAACCTGCCACATTGCTTGGCAACCGACTGAAAAAATGCTATTGTTGTTTTGCCAACAACTGCTTTGTCCCTGGTCCAATCTCCCACCAAGAAAATAACCCCCCCCCCCCCCCCCCCCAGTACTAAACATCCACAAACCACTGACCCAAACCCAGCCATCCTTTTAATGGACAAATTCTGAATTTAAACAAGCAAGCCTCTAATTTCGGTTTTAAATTGGATTTCAGTTGAGTTTGTTAGCTTTAATATTGTGTCTCTCCCAGAAAAGTACTTAAAACAAAAGTATATTGATACTGTATGCATATTTACTTAGACTTATTGTCATAATAATCAATGATTGTATGTAGTTATTGGCATAATAATCGATGATTGTATGTAGTTATTATGCAGTTTAACTTTTAGAATGAAAATATTAACCCTTTTCTCTCCCTCTCGATAGACAGACAGACAGACAGAGACAGATTGACAGAGTATACTGTAGATATAAGCAGACTTCAGGTGAACTGAACTTACAATGGTATACTGGGGGTCACATCTGACATATCATTTTGCAATCTTAATGACTGCTAGTCAGCTATAGCTGTAGTTATTGATGAATTGAGTAAAACCTCATTTGACCCAAGGTCAGACTTCAGCTCTCTAGTTCTTAGCTCCTATAGTACAAAGGATTTACTGTACATCAAATTTAGAAATCTGCTTGCTTGTAGTTCAAACACTCAAGCTAGCGAGCAGAATATTTCTCTCAAGGAAAAGGACAAGTGTAATTAGACAACTGTCAACCTTAACAAATGTTATTTACAATTCCCTGTCAACCACACTGTGATCAACCTATAAATGACAAAAGGATTAATGGCGTGCAGCTATTTCAGGGACCTGAAACCTGATGGGGGTCTACAGACTGAAACGTTGAGTTTCCCATTAAAACGTAATTTTGAAGACAGTGTGTGGGAGCTTTTCATATAGAGGGAACCTTCCTAACATGGCACAGACCAGGGAGACTGGTCACACAACTGTCACACGAAATAGGGAAACTCACAATGTGACACAATGTGAGCTTTTTTAATTGGAGCAGAGCGACAAAATGCAATCTGAAACAGACAATGAATGTAAGACCTATAGTTAAGTTTAATATGTAGCATCCCCCAAAGTATATAAATCCTAGCATCCTGAATGTAGCATCCCCCAAAGTATATAAATCCCCCAAAGTATATAAATGGGTAGACAGACCACCCGGGAAACAGAAGGTCCCCTGTTCGCATCCAGGCCCTGCCTATGTGCCGAAGTGTCCCTGAGCAAGACACTATACCACCTAGGCTCTAACTGCTCCCCGGGCACTGCCCCCGCAGCGCCCACTGCTCCAGATACTTAGGATGGGTTAAATGCAGAGGACACATTTCGTGTGCAAATATAACGGTGACAAAAACCACTAAGGAGTGGGCAAATTATTGTAATTATTATTATGAAACCCCCCCCTATGTGAAGTAGGGCTGGTAAATTAATATTTGAATTTCGAATATTAATATTCGATTTATTTTTTGACAGGGATATACAAAAAACAATGTATCAAGTTATAAAAACAAACAAAATATATGTTTTATTGGATCCGAGCACTTGATACATTGTTTTTTGTATTGTCCCTGTAAAAAAAAGGGGGTTTATATATATATATATATATATATATATATATATATATATATATATATATATATATATATATATATATATATATATATTTCTTTTATAATAATATTTGAATATCTGCCCATTTTTAAGACCAATATTCGAATATCATTTCTGAGGAAAGTTACCAGCCCTAATGTGAAGCATATGGAGGGAGTTCCCGTTTTGAAACATTTAAGGTACATCAGTGTTCAGTTGAAACACTCTACAGTGACAGCATGAAACTTTTGTGGAGTACAACCTTACATAAGCTTGTCCTGATTTCCTCCCCTGCCCAGAAAATAGTAAAATGGATAAAGGCAAAGATCAATCAAATCCTGTGGCTTTTCATAACATGGCAAACAGGCTACAGCATTTATTCTTATCCTCAGGGATTTGTAATAATGGCAACAAAACTACACCTGAGGTGCTAATGACTTCTAATTCTTAATTTATACTCCATCATACAATGTTGTCATTTGCCGATCTACAGGCTCACAACGCGTTGCATCATCATATCATAAAGTATAGATCGGGATTTAGTGTTAACGAGTCTCATCCTGAAGAAAATAGTGTAGACACTTTATCCAATGTGCGCATAGCAGATAGAACACACCATCATGTCACAATGTCACAGTACTCCACCAATGTCTTTCTCACACACACACACACACACACACACACACACACACACACACACACACGATGATGTAATGTCCTGGTAGCAAGGACACATCATTCCCACTGGAAGCGCCACTACACAGTCCCTTATAGTCAGTGCCACTTTCATGCACACCGCTCATGCAGTAACCATGAATGTCTTATTAAAAGTGCAAAGAACATACACTGTGTTGGTGCAGTAGGATGGGCTTGGGCATGCGTGTTAAGTTCTAGAAAAGTGGATTTTTTTTTTACCCGCCCCCCACCCCCAAGTCAGACCCAGCCAAAATGTTCTGCTGTACAGGCTTGTGATTTGACATGATTTCAGGGCCATTATAAAACTCAAATATACATTACTACTGTTGGAAACACAGACATCTTGAGGCACTTAAAAACATCCTTAGTGTCAATGCTAAATTAATTGGTCCAAGACAAGTACAACAAGTTTGAATTTACTAATGATGTGTGATCTGCAAAATGTTTCGAATGTTCAGATAATATGAAAGAATATATAGCTAGCTATTTTTCTATGTTCCTTATCAAACATACGGGCTAAAAGGGGAACATTAGTTAATCCATTCAGTGATGTCTAACAACTGACAGTCCTTTCTTCCAACCTCACCGTCTCAGAGACAGACTGTGGCAGATAACTAGAGAATGTGTACCTGCTGATGACGTCGGTGGAGATTACAAAGCAATTGGAAAATACAGCCTCTCTTCCCGGAACGTTAGCATGCTACAGTAACAGCCACGACTCTTGCATCAATTTAAAAAATAAAAGAGTTTGATTAGTTTGTGTAGTGGTATACCCCTTTAAGGCCTAGGCATTAGCTGTGAGTAAGTATGCATCTATTTTACATTCTAAAACACAAGGTCAAACACCTCATTGAAATGTACAGCAGACTTAATGCAGCGTGGATATATAGGAAACTGCTGCTCTGCACCAGAACATGAACTCTGAACTGGAGATGGTCATTTGAGTGTGTATTAGGGATGCTCTGCTCTTCTGGCTTGGTTCCATTAATGATACTACTTTTGGTGCATTAATTTTTCTGACTTTCAAATGCTTCTGGAGAGTGAAGCTAAATATCAGACACAAAATTATTTGCATTTATTGCATACTTTAGCCCATTTTAAATTAGTCCAGATCATGTGCAAAGTGTTTAATTTCATGCCAAAATTGAATTCACATGACTGAATTAAGGGTATTGATAAATACCTGCAATTTGATCTGTTGCCAGTGGCAGACAGACACATAATCTTTGATTGGTACAGCATCATTTCAGTACCAAGAGTGTCCGTAGACATGACAGGTGGGTCACATCGGCCAGAGTGCACTGCGATGTCTAACCTCATATTACCCATAGGCATTTTTGTTTCTTCTTCTTTCTTTATATTTTCTTTCCCATCAAGATGTAATGATCATTAGACTCAGAGCAATAAACCACCTATCTTCCAGACTCCCTCCCCAGTCAGAGTTAGGAGTTTGAATGAATGTAGAATTTTGTGCAGGATTTAATTTGTATACAGACGTTTATTCCAGTGTCCTCCCTCCCCTGTGCCAATGTTGGCACCCGTGCCTAAGGTTGCCTACCCCTGTTCTAGAACATGTCATGCTCTACGCATCCCAAATGCAATTGTTGTCTTTCCTGGGAAATTGGGACATTGTAAGCTTTAAGTTCTTAAACTGAAGAAAATAGTGCCACGGTTTTTGATTTCTCTCTAAAACTACATTTCTGGGATAAAAATAGGGTGCACTGAACTTAAGCTCCTTTACTGACTTAAGGGAGTTATTCCAACTCGCTCCTTCAGGGGTAGACTTTAGCCTAAACAAACTTGTGAGCCGATCACAAGACCCAGACAAGACTCATCCTTTGATAGGTGACGCATGATAAGGTGTGAACTAGAGTCCGACGATGCCAGATTATTCCAATGCTAATCCAGAGTCTGGAGAGTCGTAAAGCACCGATTACCAATGTTTTGACTGTTTTTTTTAAGTGCAAAATCTTTTCAAGGGAAATACTTGCACAGCCACGTAGCTCCGATGCAAATGACCAGTAATGACCACTCCTCTTGCTGATTGGACCTTCATCAAGTGTGTCTTGAAGACACTCTTGGGGTGCGTTCGGAAATGCGCACCGGGAGCACACTCACGTATTATTGGCCAGTGCGCTCAGTGCTATATATTCGAACGCACCCATTACGAAGGTCCAGAGGGACTGAAACATCAGTGTTAAAAGGGATATTTCACTTTCAAACATGTTTGGGGTCATTTTAACATCTACTCAGGCTTTTGTTTCACCCCAGACAGTTTTTACGCTGCTTGAAATCGGTATTTGATATTCATTTTATTTGCCACACCCTATACAAACCCATTTTAACCATGTTATATTGTCCTTCTAATGCGTGAGGGGGCTGTGTTTGTTCAATTACTTTTATTTAATGTATTATTCCATTAAACATTTTAAATCATTTTCCAAAACAATTATGAAAAGAATTATGAAAAACGTTATTGAAAAAACGTCCCTCACGCATTAGAAGGGCAATATCAATAAACTGTCTGGGGTAAAACACAAAAGCCTGAGTAGACGTTAAAATGACCCCAAACATGTTTGAAAGGGAAATATCAGTCACATAAGTGTTGAATAAATTGGATGCTGCTGAAAAAAATGGAAGCAATGCATGGGATTTTTCTTCATTAAAAGGACAACTTTGTTTTTTTGTAATGATAATAATTAAAAGATGAGTGTTAAAAAAAATAATGCATTGCTTTCTATCGTTATAGTAATTTTAGTGATTTTTAACTGGGGCATTCTCTCCTATGTCCATTGGTAAATAGTCACGAACGCAGCCTCCGATTTCCGTGAAACTTTGTACGCACATCCCCACTAGGTCAAGGAAGAAATGCCACCCTACATTTTTCAAATCAGCCTCATGGTGGCGCTGTAACAGGCAGATTCACGTTTTGGCCTATAACTCTTGAACTGTATATATATTATAATGTATTATTATATAATACCTATTGATCAACAAATAGCCGATGTACAAGCTCACAATCATGTGTCGTGAGCTTGTAGATAGGCTATTTTTGTCACTTTTTCCCAAAAGCAGGAACACCAGGTTGAGTTAAATAATCTGGACACATCGGCTGCATAATTGCCGATACCAATGTCGTCAAAAAAGTCAGATAATGGCTGATCGGTCGGGCTCTAGTGTAAAGAGAATCCCTGAAGTGCGTTCAGCTTTGGGAGTGGTCTCCTTAATGACAAGCCATCCAGCAGAACCAATAGTGTTAGTTCTGTCAATAAAGTCCAAGGCAGTGGCATTTAGCCACTTTTTATGGGTGCTGAAACACTTCACTGACTTCACTGTCAAAGGTGCCTGAATTACTTTGCACTTCCGTCGTGTTTTGTGACAAAAATAGAAGATCTATAAGCTCACATCCACTCACAACGCATTGCAGAAATATTTAGGCATTAGTGGCTGGCTGAGCACCCCTAAAGCTCCGACCCTAAAAACACCCCTGGTTCAAGGGGTCAAGGTTAAAGACACATATTACTGGAATGAGTGGCAGTAGTACATTCACAATATGCCGGACTAATGAAGGCCTGTGTTTTTTGTTCATGATTGAGAGTCATTTTAATAGCAGCTGGCATGTGCATATGCTTAATGCACCGTTTGGTTTACCAATTAACATAATGCAGATGCGGCACACAGAGACTGTAACTGACCAGCTTGCAAAACTATTGTATGTTTTGGCTAAAAAGAAAACTAAGAATGAGTGCTGCACAATCAATACAAAAATTATTCAAAAAAATATATGTTCCTTGTCTTCTAAATCCTATCAGTTTTCTGAAAAACTTATGTTGCTATCTAAACGTTTTTCCATGTCAGCATTATATGCAATTGCCCCCCCCCCCCCATAATATCTTGTTCCAGGGAGACACACACACACACACACACACACACACACAGACAGACACACACAGTACTTTATAGTAAAGTATTCATATGAATTCAAACCAAATAAATCAAGCATTAATGTAATCTAAGTTCTGAAACAAAATTATGAAAATGACATTCAACTAGAAGCAATGTGTTGCTAAACCATGCAGACTCACCATGAATGTCACGTATACATTTTTTAAATTTTAAATACAGGTGCTCTGTGGTGCAGGGGCAAGGTACCCAACAACGAGGAGTCTAGGAGGTTCGAATCCACCATGGTGCATCCGGCTTGCCGGGTGTCTATATGAACACGATTGGCCATATTTGGGGGAGGGAAGCCGGGCGGGGTGGGCAAGCTTTGTCATTGCATGGTACTCCTACGGGCTGGGGGCGGCACATATCAGGGGGAATGTTGAACGGGAGGACTAGGATGGAGGCCCTACGTCTTCCCGGTGGAGGCTCCTCACTGACAGGTGAGCCAGTAGAGTACAACAGCAGTGGCAAGCAGTGGAAGGGAATAATTGGTATGACTAAATTGGGAGAAAAAAAAATGGGTAAAAGAAATAGTTGGCTACTCTAATTTATAATAATCAATGAGTACACATTCCATATTTTTGGACATTTTGTTTTTTGCCAGAGGTCAAAGGGGTTAGGGTTTGTTGTATCCTATGAGACAAGCTATGACATTTCACAGGTCTATTTTGATATGCAAAAATAAACAATGTATGCTAGTCTTGTATGGGTGTAGGTTAGAGCAGCCAGTGTGCAGACAACACGCAACAGGCACTGAATGATGTTGCACTGGCTGATTTGTCTTGTACAATTGTGTGCAGTATAGTCGGTTGACAGGGACGCTGTGCTCCAAGAGTTTGCTTCACTGGGGGAGGAGTTAGTAAATTAACAATGACGTCATTCTTTTAACTAATAAGGGCATAATGAGTCTGTTGCCCACTGTGGGCACCGCACCGTGTTGCTGCCTCTAAATATTCCACACTGACGTCATCCATGGAGGGCCAAGTTAAAATGCTAACATTTAAAAAGCACATGGCGTCACGTAGGTAGAGACATGATACCTGGCAAGGGAAGAGGGATGTGATTGTGGAGCCAACATGGCTGCCACTCTACACACAGTGACCTAACTGATCACGGTTTCTATGGTAGCCGCGGGTCATCTGCGGCGGCGCTATCATTCCAAAGCATTGAAGTTCTAAGCAAGTTCAATACGGTCCTCAAATGTCCGTCTTTAAAAATAAATAATTAATAAAAAAAAACTAATAATTATATGGTATTAAAATGTACCTTCACTTTACCCAAAGTTAACTTATAACTGCATGAATGAATAAACAAACAAACATGCAGAGAGTCCTGCCGACCCAAGACGCGCCGAGACATCCCGGGGCTGCAGGTTTCAAACTGCAGAAAACTTCTGTTTAGGTATAGAAATAAATAAATACAACTATACCTGAGCGTGCATGACGTACGTACCTGTGATGCTGTACAGTACGAGGTGAAATAAAGCCATGTTGCAGGTCCAGTGACAACAGGACAGTGACATGTTTCAAGGCAGCGTTGTCTTCTTTCACAAAACAGACGCGTGTACGTTACGTTTCCATTGAGCGCTCTCTGCTGAACTGATGGAACCTCCTCGGCAACAACTCCACCAAACTGCATGTGGACCGTACCATCACGCAGCACCGGGGTTGCCATGTCCGCTTACTATAAGCGACTGGTTGATTGAGTGATTGATTGATTGATTGAATACTTTATTAATATTTTGCAAAGACAAGCACAGGGAAGTACAGTTCAATACAAGGTCAGTAAAGAGGATTTTAAACCCAAGAAAGCACTATGGCTTGTTTCCATTGGGGTCCTTTGTACTCAATTCATCAAAACATTTAATGACAGACAAATATAGCCTACACTACTATACAAAAACATCATATAAACGGGTAGAAATCAAAAATCAAAATATGTACAACTTTTTTTTCTGTAAAGTCGCTTGTAAATATCAGTGGGTTGCGTTTTTTTTGGGGCTTGTTTCTAAAGTGTAGTTCAGTTGTTGCTTATTTGGGCTTGTAAGTTGTTTCCAGTGGTGGACAGTAACGGAGTAAATGTACTTGAGTACTGTACTTGAGTACAGATTCTGAGGATCTGTACTTTACTTGAGTATTAGATTTTTTTGATACGTATTACTCTTACTTGAGTACATTTCCAAGACAAATATTTTACTTTTACTCAAGTATATTTCTAGGAAGGCTATAAAGTACTGAGTACTTTTAAGCCCACTCCACATCCACAACAATGTTTCGCCATGCATGTTGCAAGGAGTTGCAACATGCAACTACTTGCAACTATTGCAACCATTAACCGCAATGGCAGTTGCAAGGAGTTGCAACATGCAACTACTTGCAACTACTTGCAACCATTAACCCCAATGGCAGTTGCAAGAAGTTGCATCGGTGTGGTTGACCTTAAAACAGTTTTGTTGCAAGGAGTTGCGACTAGTTGCATTGGTGTGGTTTGGCCTTTAGGTTGGCTGTTTTTTTTCTTCCCTAAAATGCAATTGGCCTAACTTCTTCTCTCACACTAGCCGTGTTTCTGGCTTCCCCCTCCGCTCGCCTCTTTGTTACATCTTGTATGGGTGTATAGGAGTAAAAGTATTTAGCTCTGGTTCCTCAGTCATGTCTATGTTTTTATAGGTGTTTCTGAAGGCTTTGTATAACATCTACAAGCAAGCACATCAGTGCATGCAGTGCAGGAGGTGGTTTCAGAGAGTTACAGTACTTCTCTGAAACAAGAGTTATAAATTCATTGTGAAAACATTACAGCAATTCATTGTTATCAAAATTAAGAAATGTACTTCTACTTTTACTTTTACTTGTACTTTAAGTATTTTTCAAAGCATGTACTTTGGAATACTTAAGTATATTTAAAAACAATTACTTACTCTTACTTGAGTAACATTTTGACTGAGTTACTTTTACTTATAATGGAGTGAATTTGACCAAGGAGTATACTCTTACTCAAGTACATGGGGTCGAGTACTTCGTCCACCTGGTTGTTTCTAAGTGTAGTTGCTTATTTGGGCTTGCTTCCCAATGTTTAAACCAGTGGTTCTCAAACATGTCAAGGACCCCGCATTATTATAAATTTGTCGACGGACATCCACCCCAAATAAAAATGTTTTGTGCCAGGAACTGACTCCCTTACCAGATTTGTGTTGTTTAAAAAAAAATATATATATCTAAAATGTTTCGCTTTTCGATCAAGATTTATTTGAAAATAGCAGATCTACAGATTGTGAGCTTGTAGATCGGCTATTTTCAAATAGAGTTAGATAGCTATGGACCAGAGTTAAGGGTAAGAGTGCTCATGTGGCCTAGTTGCTTCTTTTGGGCTTATTTTCATAGACCTGGTTGATTATTTCTCTCACAAAATCTGGCAACACTGCACAACACCGAGCAGGGAGAAAAGGCATGTGGACTGTACCATCACACTGCACCGAGCAGGGAGATTTAGAGAACAGGCATGTGGACTGTACCATGACTAAACGCTGAGCAGGGACGCGGAGCTCACCTAAACTAGAGGTCCACCCACCACGAAGAATGAACCACCAATGAAACATTACGTCATGCTTGTTGAGAGCCGCACATATTAGATTGTGTGTCTGTTCTTTGTGTTAATGCCCCCCCCCTGTCTGTCACTTCATTACATGGTAAAACTATCGTTTGTGTTTAGTGATATAATAGGACTAATAGGACCAACAAGTGGATGGAACCTGGAATGATCTTTGACATGTAAATCCATGTCAAACAGTGAAATGAAAAATCAATCGTTCACAGACTGAAAAATGTATATAAATATATATTCGGAGTTGTAGAGAAATATTGTGAGTGGGCAGCAAACACGAATGGCTTTCGTGAGTGATTAATTGCACATGCAGAAGAATAACGTTTCTTTTCAGTTTGGTCTGCTTTGATTTAGCTATTTATTGCGTATGTAGTACCTCGAGCTGTCCGTAGTTTAGCCAGCCCAGTGAAGCAAGTTAATCCTTGCGATTCGAAGTAATTGCGGGGCCAGGGCCACCACTCACCCCTCCTGCTGTCTGTCTGCTGTCACAAAGCTAACCAGGTCATTGCTTTAATTTGAATCGCACTGTTGTCCTCTAGAGAGCCACAAGGGATACAATTACGCGCCTGCTATCCTATTAATCCCCCCTAGACAGTGCATGTGTTCATGCGAGTATCTTGTAGAGCAGTGGTTCTCAGCCTGTGGGTCGGGACCCCAATGATTTTGAGGGGTCCCCCAGATGATAGTAAAGTGACAATTTAAGGACTTTTAATACCTTAAAAAAAGACCATTACTGCATCAAAAGTAATCAAACTATAGTATAAAGACTGGTCAAACAATGGCCGAAAACAAGTTTCGAGGCATTGTGAGCTGGTAGATCTGTTATTTTCACAATATTTATCTGAATCAAACTAAATGTAATGCCTCAACTCCTACAATTCCAAGTGCTTGTCAGGGTGGGGGGTCCCCAGTTCAAATATGATTATCTTAATCTTTGGGGGTCACAGCCTGAAAAGGTTGAGAACCACTGCTCTAGAGAGCCACAAGGGATACAATTACGTGCCTGCTATCCTATTAATCCCCCCTAGACAGTGCATGTGTTCATGTGAATATCTTTCTTCTAGTAGAGGGTGTGCAATATCAGTGCCTCGCTGCTCTTTGATTCAAAACGACTTGCACTCATATTAAAGTTATGTTGTGGTCACAAAAGCATTTCACCAGACAGTCTCATATAGCCACATGATAATTAGAGGTTTTAAACTTGAGGTCAAACTTCTACAACCCAAACTGAAGTAATTTAGCCTGAACAGTTCAGTATGGCTATTACTTCATAAGTTTGGGTTGTAAGTTCCATCTGAGCCGTTTCCATTTATTGGACTGTGGGGTATTTAACGATTATTGCCACCTCAGCAAACCCAGTTTCACATTTCAAATAATAATAAACTCAACTGATTCCCTCACTGTACAGTAGGCCTATATGTCAAAACATCTGAGCAACACTGCAAAACACCACTGGTGTAGATATAGAAGGTTCAAGGGTTCTTTATTGTTTGTGCACAGGTACATGAGAGCAAAATGTGCTTTTGTTAGGCATCCTGGACATTGCAGCAGCATAGTATTAGATAAACAACAATAGTGATTGTTGGGACAAAAGACAAGTATGGGACCAAATTAAAGAAAATGTGTGGGTGTGCATGAAATGGCTTCAAAGTAACAGAAACCAAACACATGCATATAGGCCTATATCAGTAAACACCCCCCTTGATACTGCTCCTTTCTCTCTGTGGAATGTTGTTCAAGGCCTCAAGTGCTCTCTCATGAGGGTAAGGATGTATGGAGAGGGGGTCCAGAATGATCCTGAAGTAAATATCAGTTAAATTAGACCACCTTTCCCTTCAAACCATTCTTTTGTTCTATGGTTCAGCTCCCCCTGCCTTGTTTACCCACATAAACTGGTCTCTCTTGTCTGTCCCCTCCACTCTCCTTTTTCTGGTGCCATGGCCTACAGTATCTGGACCATGGACAGGAACTGAGAGAACATACAGCTATGAATGTAAACGTTCAATAATAACAGCCGTTGAATGGTTGTACAATAGGCCTATGTACAACATATACTAACTAGACAGTCAAATCCAGTGTCCATTTAAAATGTAAAAATATAGCCGTTAAAATAGCATTCCGGGTTTTACTGTGCAGAAAAATATAGAACCGAGCGACCGTTGGGATACTTATGAAGCTGTGGCGACATCTGCTGGTCAAAACAATAACATCTTAAAATGTGCAAGTCGACGTTCAGTTTGGGGAATAGCATTATTGTGCTTTAAAGGTTTATTATTACCGTCCAACGCAGAATTTAATTACATTTGTATTCTCTCTCAATGCCAGATAGGGTGATACACTTGGCTGTAACTCCATGGAAGGATTACAAAAATGATCACAAAACTAAGCCCGCATATTCTTTACAGTGATTTTTTTTTAAATAAAATAAATATTAATACCTCACATTTATAGCAATTTAAGTCTAAGTACTCAAAATTGCTTTACAAAACGTTGCTAGTTGCATATAGTGTATTGACTATACTAGTTGCATGTAACATTCACGCACGCAATCACGTACGCAAACACACACTATTACATACTCCACCATATAGTCCAATCATGTACACATCATGCATACAGATACTTTTGCCAATCATGTACAGTAACAGTAGTGTACTGTAGTATATGCCCATCTACTTTGGATTAATTAATTCATTTTCAACTGGATTTAAATTGTACTTTTCCTAGGTAAAAGAACAGAGCTACTGTAGGTCAACTCCAAAATCTTTTTAAAGAATGACTCTTAACCTGTAATCTGTGAAAAAAAAAAAACATCTTTGCATATTTCCCTTAGTCAAAGTGTTTTAGCTACAAATGTGACTTGCAGTACTTTGCTGAGAATCACAGTGATAGTTGAATTGTACATCATATTGTGCCTTGTATATTTTGTATTACCAAACATAGTAAGAAATGATGGTGAATCATACCAAACTAGAAAAAGTGCTCCTCGGAGCACAAGTCTCCGCCAGGTCAGGTAGGTTATTATGGCCTCCTGGTGGCGCTATAATATGCCAATGTGAAAAGGGTGCCATTTATTCCTAGGCTGTGCATGGCAATCGGACACTGCATGCATGATTTGAGGCATTTTGTTCTAAAAATGTGTTTTGCTAAATTTGACCTGCTGGTGGCGCTATAACAGGCCAATGTTAAAAGGGTGGCATTTGTTCCTCAACGTAGTGCAAATGTGCATTCAAAGTTTCACCACAATCGGACGCTGTGTGTATTCATGATTTGCGGCATTTTGTTCAAAACGGGCCACTCCTGCAAACATTACATGTCAATGTTAGCCAATCAGGATGGAATATGAAAAATCAAACAGATCCGTCTTGATCACATGACTATAGAGATCATGTGTACCTATTTGCGTGAAATTTGGATCAAATCTGAAGGCTTAATATCAAAAAATCTGTTTTACTTAAAGGGATACTTCACTTTCGGGCCGGGGACACATTTAAAAAAAATATTAAAAATAAATGAAAAAAGTTATGGAAAATTCATGGCCCCCTCACGACACGCAGTGTCCTACTAATGTGTGAGGGGGCCATGAATTTTCCATAACTTTTTTCATTTATTTTTAATATTTTTTTTAAATGTGTCCCCCGGCGGAAAGTGAAGTATCCCTTTAAGTCTGCCTCCTGGTGGCGCTATAAAAGGCAAATGTGAAAAATGCAGGGCA
The DNA here is from genome assembly GCF_963280865.1 of Gymnoscopelus braueri. Taxonomy (NCBI): domain Eukaryota; kingdom Metazoa; phylum Chordata; class Actinopteri; order Myctophiformes; family Myctophidae; genus Gymnoscopelus; species Gymnoscopelus braueri. The sequence continues at coordinate 26,418,774 of NC_137609.1, read as the reverse complement.
ACGGTTTTTCCTTGGCCTCTAGAGAGTGTGCATACAAAGTTTTACACTGATCGGTGCAGTTATAGGTAAAAACACGAATCGGCCTGTTACAGCGCCACCATGAGGCTGATTTGAAAATTTTCAAATGGCATTTCTTCCTCGGCCTAATGGGAATGTATGAGCAAAATTTCACGGAAATTGCATGCTGTGTTCATGATTTGAGGCATTTTGTTCGAAACGGAGTACTCCTGCAAACTTTGAAAGCCAATTTTTGCCAATCAGGATGGAATATGAAAAATCTGAAATTAGCCGTTTCTTTTAATGACTATAGAGATACTGTGTACCGATTTGGGGGATTTTTGGCCAAAATCTGTAGGAGTACTGTCCAAAAACTTGTTTTGCACAAATCTGCCTCCTGGTGGCGCTATAAAAGGCCCATGTGAAAAATGTGGAGCAGAGGTTCTGCTCTGGCATCCAGGGAGTGTGTGTGCACAGTTTCGCTGCGATCAAGCCAACGGTGCCAGAGATTAGCTGTCCACAAAATGACAGAATGACACACACACGGACGGACGGACGGACAGGGGGTAAAACATACTCTCTCGCCATGCCTTTCGGCCTGGCGGAGACAATAATTTAGATGTGTGGTTAGAGCAGTGTGGCACTGTTAGTCATAATACTGTATCTTATGTGTCTATACATGGATTTCTGTGCCCTTTAATCATGAAACTACATGAGAATGGTGAGGTGGTGTTAAAATGATAACAGTTATGTAAGCCAAATAATCTTTCTAGCAACTTCACTATTTGTGACACAAGGGCTAGCCACTGGTTAAAGACTTGTGACCCCAAAGGCACCATGGACCGTTCGAACTGGGGTTCTTTATGATGTCTTGCCGACTGTGAATAAGTGTGAAATAAATCACCTCTGTCCAACTGTGGCCTTTGGGTCACTATGTACCTGAATAAATTCTCAACTTTTGGGAGCATTCAAAACAGATTTTCTCCTCTTTCTCATTTGCCATATCACAAACATGTCTTTAGCAACAAGTCCCTAATGCAACGTAATTACTTTTCGAAACAAGTTAGATTTTTTTAACCACAAATAAAAGCAATAACCTGTATAAATGAGTCATGACCAAATTAATCGTTTGATGTGAAATATTCACGCCGCATTTTCACATCGTTTATTCGGCACGCTCCCGGTGTGTAAAAACCTTTACTACTACAGCGCTAACAGGACAAATTCCTTGTTCATTTTATTTTTTGCAATGTGATACACTGTAGCAAAAAGTCAAGTAGATGTCTGTTGGCGCTTCCGTTTGTCAATATCCATCTTTAATCATCATTCTTTAAATCCAAAATATTAAACACATATCACAACATTCAATCACGCAAAATAGACCAGAAACAATGATTGCGTCAAAGGTATAAAAAAAATTATAATAAGAAAAAGATCTTGGGCAAGCAAAGCCAAATCCATGCATTCCAAAGGAAATTAATAAAATAAGGCAAAGCTGGAAGGTGCAATAATAATAATAATAATAATAATAATGTTTATTGTACTTGTAATATTTTCTTGAGTTTGGTGTTAAATTGTACGATGATGTCCATGGATCTCCACACATTTTCTCTATGGCTGCTGGCTATGTCTATACTGGACACTGTAAATTAGCTGTAAAAGAATGATCAACAACATTAAATGTAATTTTTTTCCTCATATTTTCAGATGTAATACTTTCACATACTGTATAATATGAACCCTTTGTAAGGATCAAAGATCAGATTGGTGTAATTCAAATGTATAAATAGTAAATACTAATTGCTGTAACCCCAACCAGCCAATTCATTAAATGAGTGCAGATCATTCTGGCTAAAGTTAATATTGAAAGCTTTTGCAAAGATACAACTAATTTAGTCTCAAAGCAAGCTGTCCCTCTCGGTCTTGCTCGCTCTCTCTCTCTCTCTCCCTCTCCCCCTCTCTCTCCCAACCCAACTGGTCAAGGCAGATGGCGGCCCACCTAGAGCCAGTTCTGCTTGAGGTTTCTTGCCATTAAAGGAGATTTTTTTCCTTGCCGCTGTTGCCAAGTGCTTGCTCATGGGGGAATTATAGAGTCTCTGTAACAGTATGGTCTTGACCTCCTCTATATGTAAAGACAGCTGAGACAGCTCCTTGTGATTTGGCGCTATATAAATTAAATTGACTTGATTTGAAAATTGACAATTCTGCAAAATTACATGATACTACAAACAAGTATGTCTTGTACAGTATGATCAAAGTGCAGCTTGAATATACATATTCAAATAAAACATAAATCTACCACAAGAACTGTAAAGTTGCTCTTACCACAGGTATCCCTCCTTAAATTCAGTGAATTTGTGCCGGACCATAAATGATGCTATAGCATCTGCTACCTGGTGAGAAATAAGATGTTGAAACCAAAGCCCACTGCATCCTACACACTGTCCTCTACAGCAATTCTGAAAAATATTTTAGCCAGAGTACTTGCTCAGGTAAATAAAACGTACTTTTTCGGGAACATCCTCATGAACAGCATGGCCACACTGTGGAAGGACCTGCATCTGAAACTTTCCTGAAGAGAAACAGATTACCAATGGTTGTGAAATGATGAACCTGACTGCATTATGAATTGCGATCTAAAGTCGTTGACATTGGCTACACACTTGCAGACAAAAGTGTGTAACAGAAAAGGGAAGCAGAATGAGAACTACCAAATGCATGCATCGCTCCTCACCTTGCATCTGTCCAATTGTTAAGTCTTTATCAAGCCTGTCCACTCCTACAGAGATTACAGAAATTAGAAAATGGTGTTAACAGTGTGTCAGTGACATAATAGTAGTACTTCTTTCAGTAATACTGAACTTTGGTAGGCTTGAGTGCAATTATCATGACTATATAACCTAACAGTAAACATCCTAAAATACCCTGCAATAATAAACTGACATCTATGACTAAAACAAGTTGAAATCAGTAATAATAACTGTACAACATCACAACATATGGATCTGTACTCAAAATGTATTTAAAAACATGTCGTGATGTATGTGGGTTTGTGCAGAACCCAGTGAAATTAGTCAAATACCACATAATTATCTTTGGACCACATCAACTTGCCCAAATTCGATCTATTCATAACAACATGACTAATACTTGGCCTTTTATGATGACTAAAGATGACAGCATTCTTCAGCAGAAACAGTGAAAAACAGTGGGTGTTTTAAAGAACTAACCAGCCAGGAGAAGCAGTTTCGGCACAGAGCAGGAGAGAAAGAGAGCAGACAAGCCTCTAAACCAGCCGTCCCAGTATTTCTCCGTCTTTGACAGGTCCACTCGCCAAGTAAACACACTCTCCTTCGTCACCTGTATGGACAGAGCTCATGTTAACACACACGAACATGCGCGCTCTCACACACACACACACACACACACACACACACACACCGCCCCCCCCCCCCCCCCCCCAATCCTTGCCTAATCCTCATCATAACCTGAATCATTTTGTAATTGTAACCCTTTTGTTTTCTTTCAGAGTAGCAAATTATTTTTTACCCCCAGCACCTCCGTCCTGCTCCTCCCGCCCAACACTCCCTGCTGACAGGTGCCGCCCCAGCCTGTAGGAATACCTGCAGTGACAAATATCACCCCCGGCCTGGCTTGCTCGCAAAGCCGGATACACCGCAGTGGATTAAAATCCCCTAGACTCTGCGGTGGTGGGCAGGTACTTTACCACTCTGCCACCCAATCGACCATACAAAACCTTTTTTTAAACATAAACATTACCCTTTTCCTCATGCAGACCAGAAACATTTCTTGGGCCCCATAAAGTTAGCAAACATCAGACAGAGACAGACCGACAGACCGACAGACCGAGAGAGAGAGAGAGGGAGAGAGAGAACCTCTTTGTCATCTTCTTTCATTCTTTTATTGTTGGACCCTTCTCCTTCCCCTTCTTCTTCCTCTTCCTCTTCCTCTTCCTCTTCTTCTTCTTCTATTATTCCTTCGATGCTAGTAGAAACACCTGTACTGATGACGGTCTCCTCCAGTCTGTAAATGCAAACTGTACTGCATTAAGCTATATTTTGGTAGTAACTTTAAGTGGCACTATGTAACTTTTTTTAATGAATACATTTTAATTTAGGCACATCTGTAAAGTAGACTATGTTAATACAATATAACTGGGGTGGTTGTATTTTTTTGTCTCCCTGCTCTTCTATTGAGACATCTAGATCGTGTCAAAGGTTATGTCTCACCTAGACACAAGATTCAATTTATCCCCCGAGCAAGCAGACAGGCTCTATTAGCTCAATGGTAAAAATGTCAGCACTTGCGCAGGAAACCAGCTTCCATCCGGGGTAGAGGAAGAAAGTCATCAAATTATTTTACACACACAAATGAAGGGGTATTTATGAGCTATATACACATTTACTGTTCCGTTATTCATTTTTGGTCTAATTATTTTACAGGTAAAACAGAAGTCAATTCGATTTTGTTTTTACTCCTCCATGAGTGTGATTTTAAAAAGTAACTGTATTGTCTATATTGCAGTACGTAAGTTTAATCGAGCCGAAATATGAGCAGAAAATTGCACTGTAGTGCACTGTAATTGCAAGTGTATACATTTACATAATCCGTACAGAATGTTATATGCTGGCTACAGTCAGACACCAGGGCAGCATCTGATGTACAGCCTACAGTACCCACACAAACATACTTTTTTACTTGGCCTCCCATGGACACCCGTGCTGACTCTATGTTTCGGATCTGTCCACTCTTCACACTGAAAGAAACATAGAGTATGGACATTTAATGCTGGAACATTTCATAAGTGTTATTCTTGCTAATCTGTACCACTTGGGAGTGGAGATGCTTCAAACTATAGGGGAAAAAAATCCTGCTTAGTTTAGAAAAGGTAACAGAGTAAAATCCAATATTTAACCCATGTTTGGGTTGCGGACCAGTTTTTATGGGTTGCGGGTAAATATCCCCTTTTTTGTTTCCTACATTAAAAAAAAGAAAGATTATATATAATAAATAATAATAAAACTGTGTAGCACTTTTTTAAACAATGTTACAAAGTAGCTTGAACAATCAAAAACAGCAATCAAACAACAACAACAACAATGCAATAATGCAATAACAGTAATATATGAAGTTTAGAATAGAACAACAGAGCAATAACGAAGAAGATTTATCTCAAGTATCTCAAGAGTTAAAAAGGCCATTCTGTAGAAATGGGTTTTTAAGAGGGATTTAAAACTTGTTAATGATCTGGTTAACCTGAGTTCCTCTGGTAGGCTGTTCCAGAGTCTAGGGGCCTTTATGGCAAAGGCCCGATCTCCTTTGGTCACCAAACTAGCCTTATCAATCTCCAGTAGACCCCGACCAGATGATCGAAGGGTACGCATTGGCACATAGGGTTCTTCCATATCTCATAAATAGCTAGGAGCTAGACCATTACGGACTTTAAAAGTTAACAGTAAAATCTTAAAATCAATCTCGAAGGAGACTGGCAGCCAGTGAAGTGCAGCTAAAACAGGTGTTATGTGCTCAAATCTCCTGGTACCAGTGATGAGCCTACAGTAGCTGCCTCATTTTGAAGGCGATATAAGGCGATATATTAAGCTTTGGCTGAGACCAGAGTACAAGGCATTACAGTAATCTAAGCGAGAATACACCAGAGCATTCACAACAGTCTTAAGATGGCCTGTAGAAAGAAACGATTTGATCTCATAGGTGTTTCTTATGTGCATATAAATAATTTCAAAAGATTTAAGGAAAAACAAAATCTCAACTTTTCATCAATGACAAAAAAAATGTCTAAATTCAATAGTTTTCGTGAATACATTTAAAAACGGTTAAGGTTTGGTGAAAATAGCAGATCTACAAGCTGGCTAGCTAACCGCCTATAAGAGCGTCGGTCTGTGTTTGTCCGGAGTCAATCTGGGAACCCAGAACCAGAACCAAATGAGAAGGTTGTACTATCTCACTTGGCTCTGGGACAATGACGACGTAGCACCCGTGCGCAAGGAAACCGGGGTTTTGGTCTGCCTTCAGCCTTTCACTTCCGGTGGTGCGACTATGTTTTCATTCCCACTAACAATATGTCTACACGGAACACTAACACCACTTCTCCCAGAGAACATGGATCGTTTTGGTTATAAGCCCACTTGTTTCTATGATAAAAGAGCAAGTTAAAATGTGAATATCTTTTCGTGGTTTTGTCTGCTCCGCGGACGCTATTGTTAAATTAGTTTCGGTTGGTTTCGAGTGGGGAATGATCGGCGGACACGTAAATCCCGCCCACTACATTTGATTGGGTAAAGCGCGGCCTGCTTCCTGATCTGAAGGCACGCCCACTTGTAGCCCAGTGTGTACACGTTATGACGAACCTTCACGACAGATTCCAACGCAGAGCAGAATCTGTTCTTGAGAGATTAGTCCGGAGTTAATCTCGCAAACCGCTGGAGCAATCAGTACCAAATGGTTTGTGTACAGTGCAATTTTGTTCCTCCAGGAGTTTTTTCCACATATGTTTTATATTTATTGAAATATTTAATTTTATAATTGAAGTCAAAGGGGCTTGGACATCAATGTAGATACGTCTTCTGATGTCACAGGCTGGCCATATGAAGTCCATGATCCACATGAAGCCACGCTGTTTCCATTTTAACAGCGTGGCTGTGTGTGTGTGTGTGTGTGTGTGTGTGGGCGGAGGGCGGTATGTGTGTGTGCGTATCCGGAGCTGGACCGATCAGTGCCACATTTCTTGTGCACACTGCCAATAGGCCAAAGAAGTACCTACACAAATCCTTCTTTCAATTAGTAATGGAAGTCAATGGGGCTCATATTGGGGCTCAAAACATTCATAATTTTATACATTGGTAGGATTGGTTAGCGCAAACATTTTTGTTCTAAATGTGTGGAGAGACCTGTTTGACCATACAATGTAACTCAACAAGACTATTTTGGATTATCACATTTTAATCAATGGATCAACTGTTAAAGATGTCCCCAATATTTGGAGTTACATCACGGTAACTACACAACCCAAACCTCAACTAAAGTTTAATTGTGCTTTTAAGGCCATAGTCACTACTTTGACTGTAAACTTAAATCACTCTATACATTATTGTTGTTGTTGTTGTTGTTGTTTCTTACCTCCATTCAATGGCATTCTCCAGGGACTTAAAAGTCTTTGGCCGACTCCTGAGGAAATTCTGCATACTGTTCAAAGCATCCATTGCTGTGCCTGAACACAATCACAGGTAGAAGTTTTTTAATATACCAATTAGAAAAGTAATGGAAACCTGCTAGAGTGAAAGACAGCTAGAATAAAGAACAGTTAGTTACATACAAAAAATAAAAGAAATTCATCATTATTTGTGTACAAGGCATATTAATATTTCCGCTTAGCATCTCTCACCATTTAATATTACAACAAAAGCATGCATGTTTACCTTCGACAACATCAATGACACAGAGGCCAAGTAGGGATGGTAAGAGATTGGCAGCTGCTGTGTGAACTGCGATAGCACCACCCATGCTGTGTCCGATAACCATGATAGGTGGAGGGTTCTCGCCATACAGAGCCTCCACTACTTTACCAATATCCCTTTAAAAAACAGAAAAATCTGTATTATTTTCCTGCCAAATTTAAAATGTTCACGTGTCGTTTCCTGATAAAGCAATCTAGTATTTCTGAACTGACCTGACTGGTATAAAGTGAGTTAAACTGAGCACTGAGATTCTAATGCTGTAAATCAGTGGAACATTTTGATGAAAAGGACCCCCAAATTGAAGTATTTGGCCATGGACCCCCATAAAAGAAGTTTTGCCAAGATCTTTCAAAATTCTTTCGAAAATAGCCGATCTACAAGTTCACCTCACCGCTATGAAAAGGCGATGCTGACTTTATGACTAATGGTGTCTGAATTTACACTGTAATGACTTAGTCATGCATGCACAATAGTCACGCATGCACTAAATCTGAAAAATCTATGCAATTCTCTTCTCTGGTGTTTACTGTAATTCTTTTACAAAGTTGCACGCTGGTGGTGAGCCATTACAGAATAGATGTGGGAAAAAATTAAGTCCATTTCCATTCTAGTAAATAGGGGACAGCAGCAGATGTTCACGAACAAACAAATAATAAACTTCAATGCTGAACAACAGCGTGGGGTCCCTTTTCACATCCCAAAACACTCCCCATCTAAAAGGTCAGATAAGAGCTTTGAAAGTAATGATCATCTCTGGATGCAGCAAATCCAGTTTTTCCCCAATTCATCAAATAGTCGCCGCTTTTAAGTAGGACGTTTTGGCAGAAGAAACCTTGCCTACTGTACCTAATTTGTTTCCACACAATCCTGCAAGTCTACATTTGTCCCTTGCTTCCCTTTCTATGCAGCAAGGATAACAAAAAGCTATTCTGAATAGAATAATGGAAGGAATGTGTTTGTGTTCATTCCTCTAATTGGCACATGCCAAATTTGACTGGACAACTTACTTGGCCATTGTGTCTGCAGAGAGATCATCATCATCTTTCACTGTAGTGTCACCTTCAATACAGCAGAGAAAAACATTTGACAATTTGTTACATCTGACGCTAAAAACGCAGGGGGCAGAGTAGGTGGGAGGCAGAGTAAGAGATGTACCAAAGTTATGCTTATGTTTCACAAATATAACTAACAGTTACAGTATGTTAGGACGACACATTCTTCATGGGGGGAGGGGGGGGGGTGTTAGCTGACCAAGAGGCAAAATACTGCATGATGAATAGGGGATGACGACGGAATGCGGACCATTGAAAACAAGGCAATATTGGCATTAAAACCATGGAAAACAAGGCAGACATGCAGCAAAAGTGCACTCAGTGTAAGCCGAACAAGTGCCCGTGCAGAGCAGAGCGATGGTCGTACTGCCAGCTCAGTGCCATCCGAGTGGGATACCGATAGGGTGGGAATCAATTATAATCATTCCGTCATCGACATTGTCAACATGCAGTATGCAACAGGGCATGCTCAACCTCAGCATGGGACACCAAAGGTACATGACCATGCAGCGAAATATAACGAGTATGAGCATGCGTTGGTTAGGAATATCCTTTTGTGCAAGAGTCAAACTCTTGCACAAGGAAAGAGTAAATTCCTAGATATTATTCTACTTTGTTGACATAACCTTACATATGCTGGATTTCTAAACTTTCAGGCAGGCAACCTTCTACCACTTACCATGAGATCGCAGATCCATAGCCACCACCCTGCAATTAATCCTGCTGAATATCACAGACTGCAAATAAACAAAGACATTTAAATGGTTAACGCTGATCAAGCCAGACAAAACAGCTTTGAAATGTAATGCAGCACTGCAGATTTGGAGGTACCGTATGTCTTTTATTTTACAGTAACGTGGCTCACAGTGAACACAGCCCAGGAGAGAGCAGAGTGACCTCCTCCGTGGAGCAGGAGCAGTACAGGACCATGAGAACCGCTGGAGTAAATTCTGAACAGGTGCACGGAAGTCAAGGAAATAGATGAAAGTCTTATGAAGAAAAGGAAATACATTACGTTCTACACACGATAATTAATTAAGAGCATAATATGCTCTTAATTAAGAGCAAATTATCATTAAGAGTTTCTGGTTCACATTCATATACCTGTACCTAACAGTAGGGGCTTCCTTGCTTGTAGAACAATAGTGTTCCACTATTGACCAATGAGCAGCTCCATAACAGCATTTGGAGCTGACATGTTTAACCACTTTCAACCTGGCATCCCGATTTTGAGCATGTCAAAGTGAGAATTTTCATAAAGAAAAAGAAAAAATCCAAAATGTTCAGATTTTGGCACAATGTGACGCATCATGACATATTGTGAGTTTGTTGTTAAGGGCTTCTTGATGGAGTGGGTATTGCTACTGTACGACTTTCACAATGCCAGACTTCCAACCACCTGGTCTGGAGAACCAAACCAGAAACCAGGCAGGCTCCTCTAAACTTAAGGTCAGTGGTTCTCAAAGTGGAGTCCGGGGACCCCCAGGGGTCCTTGGAGGGGTTCCAGGGGGTCCCCAGCTAAATGTATAAACCACTTTATCCATATGTTCTACTGTGGCTATATAAAAATAGCAGATATAAAAGCTTGTACATCTGCTAATTTTGAAAATATTTGAAAACATATCGAATATTATGTTTGGATATTTTTTTAATAATTATTTTACATAAATCTTCTTTTCTGGAGGTTCCTGGCACTAATCATTATTTTTCAGATGCGGGGGTCCACATCAAATATAATATCAATTTGGGGGTCCTTGACATGAAAAGGTTTGCTTTAGTGCTTTAGGTTACTCCACCCCACACCCCACACCTCCAAAATTGGTAAGAGAGGACATGAATAAGCATGAAGGATATATCTTTTCCATTGTCATTTTCCACTTCGACGTCTTCCATTGTTTCAAAATACTGACTCCAGGACAGCGGAGTGAAATCTTTTTTCCGTCCAGGTCTATAAGAAATAGGGAACAACAAGAGAGGTTTTAAATAATCATCATACCCCGAAGAGGGCCAGTTTTTAAAGTTGTACAATGCAGAATCCCAAATAACGATTTTTAGCAACCTCTGCTGGTCACTACCGTCACTGCATACAATTTCCATAATCCTCGATTACCCAGAATTCCATTCGCTTTCACCGGAAGCCGGAAGCGTTTCAAAAAGCGATCTTTTAATTGTTTTATACTATCTACGGATCGTTTCTCTTAGCCAGTGGAGCATTAAAGCTGTGCTTTATTTTTCTGTTATTTTTCGATCTTCCAATCCTACATTCTCTTAACATCAGCGTGAGGTTCCTTTTTGCTATTACCGCGGTAGTTCCTGGCCAAACAGGAAACCGTTGCGGTAGTTCCTGGGGACGTCGGCCACGACGTCATGACGTTGGCCAGGAACGTCATTTTCCCGGGAAAGTCCCCCCTTCACCGTTCAATAGAAAATATATAAATAAAAGGCTTCCGGGGGTGAAATTCATGGAGTGGGTGTTGTGAAACTTTTGCCACTGACAAAAGATATACAATTTAACTTTAGTTTTGTTGAAAACGTTACCTAGTATTACTTTAACAACTTCTATTATGAACTAGCCATATCAATAAAGGCTTTTTAACTTTTTTTCACCAGAAGAGTGGCTGTTTTTTTTCCCCTTTATTGCAAGTTTTCAGTCCCCCACCAAAGAGCACCTTCGCTACACTTTTTTGAACTTCCGAGCACCCAGACCCTTTCTTTTTTCTGAAGAGGTTTTAACTTGTGTATTAAACTGCATGTCAGCTGCATGTTAAATGCTTGCAGGTTATATGGCTATAGAGTTTCACAGCAATAACACAATGTAAGCTAATTAATATAGCAGTATACAAATAAACTATAATAAATTGCAATGGAGACACGTTTTTATTGTCGAGGTGACCACCTCACCCTGATATTAAATCATGTTGCCTGTATATTCAACGTACAGTGTACTTTGTAGAAAGCATTATATTTTCCGTCTACAAATCACAACTCTTTCTGCGTTTTAGGAGTAGTTATTTACAGGTAGATGCAACGTTGCATCATACTTGGTCACATCCTCTTATAAGAGGATGCTTTTCTGTGAAGGGGTTTGAGCATGATGAAACCGTCTCCTACTTTTGGGTCCTTTACTCTGAGTCACTCACAGTCACGACACACAGGTACAATGCTCTATCATCAATAAAGAAAACTACCCACGCACCTTTCAACGTGGAGCGACAGAATCGAGTGAGATAAAGCGTCATAGCTTGAGCTTCCCCGTTTGAAACCTCACTCTCCACGATCGCAGTGAGGTTCCAAACGGGGCTACATAGCTAGCATTTATTTTTAACCTACAACAGCGACACAACACACTTGTATTTCAATATATACTACACTCCTAATCTCCTATAGCACCATATGCTCGCTGGGGAACATGAATTTTGCTGTACATAACATGTACTGTTTTTTGTAACTTAGACCTGTGGGCTGATCGCTTTCTAGAGCATTGGTTCTCAAAGTGGGGTCCGCCGGCGGTCCGGGGACCCCCAAGGGTCCTTGAGAGGGTTCCAGGGGGTCCCCAGCACAAGTAGTTAAGGCACCATCACAATCATTTTAACCGCTTTATCCAATTATGAATTATATATGTTGGTGGCTATTCAAAAATAGCCACCATACAGGCTCACAGCGCGCCACTTCCGCGCTGTCAAGTACATCTGCTATTTTTAAAACAAATATCAATGTGGGGGTCCTTGGCAAGAAAAAGTTTGAGAACTACTATTCTAGAGACCTCACACTGAAAATGCAGTCTGTGTCACACTGTGTATGTGTAGAGTGGACAACCAGCAGGTTCAAAAATAAGCAGCCGACAGCCAGCGCTTTCCAAACTCTGCTAAGCTAACATATTATTATAGTCAAATCAGCTAAGCAGACTGTCTGCTACCTCTCTGTGGCCTCGGAGAGCCAGTGCAGAACATGGCTCTGCTCAGCGGGTATCTAACGATAGGTATATACAGCTAACAAAGTTGATAGCATGCTAACACAACATAGTGGCTAACTCACCCCATTCTGATCTTGGACCCCGACTGCAAACCACCTCCCATTGGAGGTCTGGAGGATAATAAATTCAAATGTAACTGTTTCTCCATGTCGTCGACAGTGTGTGGAGTTTGTTGTTCTGTCAAGAACAATGCGATAGGAGCGCCCCTCTTTTTTTTGCAGCATATGATTCCTCTTCGAACCCACACCGAGGCACCACTCTCTCTCCAGATAACGATAGGTTAAAATCTCTGCTATTCGAGTGCTTTGACGTTTTTTCAACCACAACCAGTCCACCTCAGCTCAACCCTATTCATTCTTCTTCTTCTTTCAGTTATTCTGCCGTGGATTCTTCTTCTTCTTGGTAGGAAATATGACAGATTATGTACATGCAGGGTTATTGGTGCCCTCCGCAGGACAAATAGAAGTATATCAGCAGAGGCGGTCAGTGTGGACAACGCGGTATTGTTGTCTCCGCCAGGCCGAAAGACATGGCCGAGACTGTTTTGCACCCTGTCTGTCCGTCCGTCCGTCCGTCCGTCCGTGTGTGTGTGTGTGTGTGTGTGTACTGTGTCCATCTGTGAACAGCTAATCTCCAGCACCGTTGGCTTGATTGTAGCGAGTTAAGGAACAAATGGCACCCTTTTAACATTGCCCTATTTTGGGTGTACCAAAAAATCCTAAAGGGGGCGTCAACATGTTTGACTTGGTAGTGGCGGCCATTGTTGGGGCCGGAGGATTGGGGTCGGAGGGCACATAAACAGTTTGTAAACAGTGACCCGACCGTGTTCTTTTTTTTTTTACACAGTCACAATGGTGAGGACTTGCTCAGTTCATAAGTGCCATAGAAGGTCGGGTCGAGGCAATGCGGTAGATAAAGGAGTACAATTTTGTCAGCTTTCCAGCATGGAGGCAACATCACAGAGCTCAAATAGATGGTTTCTTTATTTTTTATTTTCACATACAGGTCAATAACAAAAAGCATACAAAAACAGTGTATGTTACCCCTCCCACCCCCACCCCCAAAGTTCCCGTCAAATAGATGTGTGATTGGAGTTACATCATGGCAAGGTAACTACACAACCCAAACCTCTATCAAATATAGTCTTGCTCTTGAAGTTATGATCGTAATAGTTTCACTGGTCTGTAGAGGAGGAAGTGAGAAGTTCAAAATCTACATCAAATTTCAATCCAAAGTTCTACAAGTGAGTTAAATTGGAGGGAGTAAAGTAACAATTATGAAAATTAAGTCTGGCAATAATTCTGGTGTGTAGCAATCATTTCTGGTGTAAGCGTAACACACCATTTTCCAAACATGACTCATGAGCTATATAAATTGATGTTTGAAGTTGATTTCTTCATTTGTATATACAGTATCTCACTGAAGCATTGTTATTCATAGGATACTGCAAGGAATTGCTTTCACTATTGCTTTTTCCACTAACTCTCCCACTTTGTCCAGTACTGCCGGTTTCGTTAAGAACTCTCCCACTATTTCCAATATTCGTTTTGCGACTTCCCAGGACTTTGTGTATGCGTTCTCCTCCTCGGTGATTACTCTTGAAGTGGTTCTAGCCGATATTACTTCTTCCCACGGAACCAGCTTTCCCTTATATTTTAACTCTAGTTTTTCCATCTTCTGTTGAAGAATTATTTGGCTCGCTCCGTCTATTGCCCTCTCTGCATCTTGGAACATCTTATTGGTGTAGTGGCTTCCTCCGTTCTTCAACACCATGTTGTTGATTTTTTTTTTTTCAACCTCCTTGGACCAGGAGCAGCCATACAAATGCACCGTCGGATTTCTTGAATGGTTTGCTCAGGGGTTAACTTGGTGTCAAACAATCCTGGCGTGTCAACAACAGAGACCTTTCTATCATTCACTTCAGCGCTGTCCTTCTTACAGTTCTCTGTCACAGATTGACCTTCAAACTTGAAATCAAAAGCTCTATGACCCAGGATGGTGTTTGCACTTCTGCTTTTTCCAGCTCCAGTCTTCCCAAGCATCACAATTCGAAGGTCTTCATCGTTTATTATGAGATCTAGTGGATTAAAATGATATGGTTATGTATAATAAATATTTGTTAACACAAAAACATTAATTCAATTTAGCATATTCTTTGGATAAAAGGAGAAAAAAAGTTTGTTTCCTGGCAAGATACATACCTACTACTCCCTTGTCGCTTCTTGAATCTGCACTCATGACTGCTGCACTCGTGACGGGTTTAAGGTTTTTTCTTACTTCAGACACAGAGAGAGAGAGAGCGAGAGACAGAGACAGAGAGAGAGGGGTATCATTATAACAATATAGATCTGTATATGAAGACAGATTATGTTCTAAATCTACAGCAACAGTTTTTCATATAAAGAAGAGGAGAAGAAGGAAGGAAATGGGGAAGGAAGCAAGAAAAGGAGTAAGGAACGAGGGAATGTAGAAAAAATAAAAATATAGGACACACACACACTCACAGAATTTTTTTTGGTAACAATTCCTATGAAGCTGTACTAATACTTATAATGCATTAGAAATGGCTTATAACACTGTATATTATTAGCAATAAATACTGGTAATGCTTTAAAACGATAATCATAACACATTATGAAGCATTTTATAATGACTTATGAGGGCAGGTTTTCTAATATAATTGGTGGGCACTCAGACATTTTTGGCAAGGATCACACTGTATTATAATTTTCACTATTGTAATAGTCATTGGAATACATAAAAAATTTCATGTATTCTAATTACTGTTATTATGCAATATAGTGTGATTATAAGCCACTGTAAGTGGTCATTTCTGAAGGTGTAGTAGGCAGACACTTTCTGTGCTTATATTCTATTTCTCCCCACTTTACTTAAAGCACCTAATGACCACTTATTTGTAATGAATGGTGAAATCATTTTAATGGATTACAACTATAATTATATTACACTTATCTTTTTATATTTTAATAATTGTTATACAGTTTAGTAGATTATAGTAGATTATTGTTGTAAAGCATTGTGATTATTATGAGTTCTTAGAACAATGATTATGCAGTGGTATAAGCAGATTATAATGCATTGTAAGCATGTTTATAAGACATCATAGACATGGGTTTCATTAAGTCACTGGTTAGGTACACTTTCTACATGTCACTAAAAGACAAGCGGTCTCAGTGTCTTACCTGCTTCAATGTTGAAATCCTGATGTGTAGGTCTGGAGAGACAGATGAAGTATAAAGACAAGATATGAAGTTTCATCAACAGGGACCAACTCACTGACACATCTGTGGTGTCTCCCTGTCATTTTATATATTTCAGTCTGCAATTCTTTCAGTGGGGGGAGTCAGAGATCTATCTCTAATGTTTATGCGAAGCGAGGCCATTCATTATAAATGCTGTAAAGTGATCATGTGACCTGATTAAGGTCTGCACCACAGAGGAAGATAACAGAACAGTAGGAATAACACAATCAAGGATCAAGGTTCAGGGTTTCTTTAGTACCTGATGATTACAACCATCAGTGTGAAACAAAAGACTCTCCTCTACTTCATGGGAGCTACCGAATAGCTGATAACAAACTTTTAAACTACTGTAGCCATTGTAAATATGAAATGATTCAATACTGCAGCAACTGCATGGCCTTTTTCTCACCTTAAAGGTCATAAGAAAAAAAATGTTGTTGCCTGGAACAAGGGTCTTTGAATTTTGGTTTCAAAAGGGACAGAGCTACACCCAACACCCAACTTGTGTCTGTGGAGTTATCAACAGAACAGCAATTATGTGTGTGTGTGTGTGTGTGTGTGTGTGTGTGTGTGTGTGTGTGTGTGTGTGTGTGTGTGTGTGTGTGTGTGTGAGTGTGTGTGTGTGAGTGTGTGAGTGTGAGTGTGAGTGTGAGTGTGAGTGTGAGTGTGAGTGTGTGTGTGTGTGTGTGTGTGTGTGTGTGTGTGTGTGTGTGTGTGTGTGTGTGTGTGTGTGAATATAGTGAGATAATTTTGACATTTTATGTTAATGCATGAGTATTTAGCTAGCTATGGAATGAGGTATGGACCTGTGTTGTAAGAGCTCAACGTTGTTCAGGCTGAGAGAATGATGAAGAAGGGACCCCCAATACATATTGTATAACTTTGTGTTGCAGACTAAACTTTTACATTGATTTCATAGATAGCGTCATCAGTATTGTGTAAATTAATATTTTTTTGTTTGTTTGTTTTTTGTTAATATGTAACTAATTTCAGATATTTAACCTTCAATAATTTGTCAACTTCACCTTTGCACTTGGTCTGCTCTTTTTTTCCTCTACACCGATTTCTTTCCCCAAAAATACTTGATCTACAAGCTCACAACTCGTTACAGGGTGATGCGTTGTGAGCTTGTACATCTGCCATATTCGGCTAATGTTTCCCCCCAGAATAGTAGTGTTTTTGCAATATCACTTGACTTCTGCTGCAGCTAATGTTTGGTTCATAATGGAACGAAAAGTAAGTAAGTCTGGACCTTTCTTTACTTTTAGTTTTTTTTGGCCCAGCACCAGTTACATGTATTATCAAGAATTGTGGGAAGGTGCATTATAGCCTACCTCTCAAAATGGTCCCTCACTGAAGTGACAGTGGGAGGGTTAGGGAACATAACTATGCCTGCTGTAGTCCACAGTGGTGTTAAACTGGAGGCTCAAGGGGTCCAATCCGGCTCACAAGAAGATTTTGAGAGGGGGGAGGGGGGAGGGTGGGGGGGAATATAATAAAATATAAAATAATATTGTCACTGTCGGGCAGCTATCTCCATAATTAAACTTTTTAAAACTTCTTGCAGAGCAAGCTGGTCTATATTCCCTTGGTGCAACTAGTTAAAACTTTTTTATCATTGGCAGCATCCTTTAAGCCAATGGGGAGTCCGCACTACTTTCCCATTGTTTGAACAGCGGTGTTGCGTCATCACTGCACTGAGTGACTCAGTGAAATCATGCAGAGCAGACAGCTTCTGCTGATAGGGAGCCAATCCAAACACAGTTGACCACGGAAGTAGATAGGGTACTTGTTGTCGATGTAAGCATAACATTTTAGATCCCTTTACAGAGTTTAAAACCATAGATATAGAAACCTAGATACCTCATTGGCCTCTGCAGTTCATGTATGTATGCAATACCTTTGTATTGCTTCCGCCCTCAGTCGTGTGTGTCGCAGAAAGGGGCGTTCAGTAGGCCTCTGATTGGCCTACCGAACGTCCCCTTCTGTGACGCACGCGACTGAGGGCGGAAGCCTGGAGGCGCTCGGGCGCGCCTCCTCGGCCTCAAGGTCTGCTGAGTTGGCGCGCCTCCGTCGCGGTCCGGTCCAAAACTATACAAATAGATGTAGTATGGCTTGGATCTCAGCTGTACGACGCACAGAATTAACGTTCAACAAACTGCCCAAGTACAGCCGTGTTTGTTCACTTCACTTTCTCAAAGGTATTTTCTTAACAAAAATATGAAACTGCTATTTTGTCTCTGCTAACTGAAAGTACCTAGGTAATGTAACTAGGATGGTCCAGAGTGTTAGTGACTTTTTTTCCCTCTCTAACATTACATTACATTACAGTCATTTAGCAGACGCTTTTATCCAAAGCGACTTACAATAAGTGTATTCAACATAGGTAGGGAACGAAAACTACTAATCACCAGAAGTCTTTAGTGCATTATCTGCAAAAACAAGCAACCAAGAGTATACCTAGCGCTAAGGTAAAAGTGCAATATATCAGCTACCTATTTCCTTAAACAGATGAGACAAAATAGCTAAATCAAATGAGCATGAGCTAAAACAAATAAGTGAATCGACTAAACAAGATCCAATAAACAATCCAATAATCCAATAAACAATACAGCAATAGAAAACAAGCGTTCGTACAACTAGTTAACAACAAGTAGGTCAGGCAGAGAGGAAGGGTAGTGTTTCCTGAAGAGGTGAGTTTTCAGCCTGCGGCGAAATATGGGCAGTGACTCTGCTGTCCTAACATCAGTGGGAAGTTCATTCCACCACTGTGGGGCCAGAACAGAAAAGAGTCGTGACCGTGTGGATCGGCCAGAAGGACCCTTGAGTGACGAGGCAATCAGTCGCCCCGAGGTGGCAGACCGAAGTGGTCGGGCAGGGGTGTAGGCATCGACCATAGCCCGGAGGTAGGAAGGAGCTGTTCCTTTCACTGCCCTATAGGCTAGCACCAGGGTTTTGAACTGGATGCGAGCCGCTACGGGGAGCCAGTGTAGAGAGCGGAGTAGGATGGTTGTGTGGGAGAACTTGGGGCGGTTGAACACCAGACGAGCCGCAGCTTTCTGAACAAGCTCCAGGGGTTTGATGGCAGATGCCGGAGCACCAGCAAGGAGGGAGTTGCAGTAGTCCAGGCGGGAGATGACGAGAGCCTGGATGAGCACCTGGGCTGCCTTCTCCGTGAGGAAGGGGCGAATCCTCCTGATGTTGTAGAGCAGGAATCTGCAGGACCTCGTCACTGATGCGATGTTTGCCGAGAACGTCAGTTGATCGTCCAGGGTCACACCCAGATTCTTCGCAGTCCGAGTTGAGGTCACCACAGCATTATCAATGGTGATGGCCATGTCTCGGTGCGGACAGCCCTTCCCCGGGAGGAACATCAGCTCGGTCTTGTCCAGGTTGAGCTTCAGGTGGTTTGTCGACATCCACTCCGAGATGTCAGCCAGACAAGCAGCAATGCGTGTCTCCACCTGGGTATCAGAGGGGGGGAATGAGAGGATTAGCTGGGTGTCATCGGCATAGCAGTGGTAGGAAAAGCCATGGGAGTGGATGACAGCACCCAGAGATGTAGTGTAGAGAGAGAAAAGAAGAGGACCCAGAACCGAGCCTTGGGGAACCCCAGTTGTGAGCCTGTGTGGTTCTGACACAGACCCTCTCAGCATCACCTGGTAGGAGCGACCCGTCAGGTAGGATGCAAACAGGGAGAGTGCAGAGCCTGAGACACCCATCCCCTCGAGGGTGGAGAGGAGGATCTGATGGTTCACCGTGTCGAACGCTGCAGACAGGTCCAGGAGTATCAGAACGGAGGAGAGAGAGTTCGCTCTAGCGGCATGGAGCGACTCCGTCACTGCCAGGAGGGCAGTCTCTGTCGAGTGACCCACTTTGAACCCAGACTGGTTGGAGTCCTGACAGGCGCGCTGCTCTGCTCATAGACCGAACATTCCACTACCGTGCGAGGTCTCCAACTTTAATAAAAATAAACAAAGCTATTTCGCTACTCACCGAAACTTTCAACAACATAAAACTGCCTTTGTTTCGGTGAATAGTGAAATAGTTTTGTTTATTTTTTATTAAAGTTGGAGACCTCACACGGTAGTAGCATCGCGCCTGTCAGAGCGTTAGAGAGAGATGACCGTGTGTATTTCCAAAGACACAAATAATCTACTTTGTGTCTCCTACCGGATACATTAGCCGGTAGGAGACGGGAATCAAATTATTAGCTTAGGAATGCCACAAAAACAAAAACGAATCCATGGATTCAAGGCTTCATAGGGTGTGCAATTGATAGAAAATATGTCATTTTTTGGGTGAACTCCTCCTTTAAGGGAAGTATATTGTTAATTAACCACATATGCGCCATTTCAAACATAAT
The DNA here is from genome assembly GCF_963280865.1 of Gymnoscopelus braueri. Taxonomy (NCBI): domain Eukaryota; kingdom Metazoa; phylum Chordata; class Actinopteri; order Myctophiformes; family Myctophidae; genus Gymnoscopelus; species Gymnoscopelus braueri. The sequence continues at coordinate 26,398,627 of NC_137609.1, read as the reverse complement.
GTAAATAGCAGATCTACAGGCTCTCAACGCTTTGTAACATATGAGCTTGTAGATCTGCTCTTTTCATTAGCGTAACTCAAGCACAGATTTGACTGAGCAACTTTCACTTGTAGTTGAGTAATATTTGACCAGAAGTATCTATACTATGAAATGTGTTAATTCTCGCCAAAGGCTGGATTGGTCAGCAGCACTAAATGTCTTGTGCACACTGCCTGGAGGCTAAGGAAGTACCGGATCACGCATTGTTTACACATTTAGAGTTTTTGAAATATTAACTTTATATTTTATCATGGAAGTCAGTGAAAAAACAGATGTCGTCTGCCAGAAGGCGCCAGCGCATCCTGCGGTTGCCTGCTAGAATGTACCTCTGTTGAAGGTAACCGTCCGGAACCTCCGTCGCGGTCCGGTCCAAAACTATACAAATAGATGTAGTATGGCTTGGATCTCAGCTGTACGACGCACAGAATTAACGTTCAACAAACTGCCCAAGTACAGCCGTGTTTGTTCACTTCACTTTCTCAAAGGTATTTTCTTAACAAAAATATGAAACTGCTATTTTGTCTCTGCTAACTGAAAGTACCTAGGTAATGTAACTAGGATGGTCCAGAGTGTTAGTGACTTTTTTTCCCTCTCTAACATTACATTACATTACAGTCATTTAGCAGACGCTTTTATCCAAAGCGACTTACAATAAGTGTATTCAACATAGGTAGGGAACGAAAACTACTAATCACCAGAAGTCTTTAGTGCATTATCTGCAAAAACAAGCAACCAAGAGTATACCTAGCGCTAAGGTAAAAGTGCAATATATCAGCTACCTATTTCCTTAAACAGATGAGACAAAATAGCTAAATCAAATGAGCATGAGCTAAAACAAATAAGTGAATCGACTAAACAAGATCCAATAAACAATCCAATAATCCAATAAACAATACAGCAATAGAAAACAAGCGTTCGTACAACTAGTTAACAACAAGTAGGTCAGGCAGAGAGGAAGGGTAGTGTTTCCTGAAGAGGTGAGTTTTCAGCCTGCGGCGAAATATGGGCAGTGACTCTGCTGTCCTAACATCAGTGGGAAGTTCATTCCACCACTGTGGGGCCAGAACAGAAAAGAGTCGTGACCGTGTGGATCGGCCAGAAGGACCCTTGAGTGACGAGGCAATCAGTCGCCCCGAGGTGGCAGACCGAAGTGGTCGGGCAGGGGTGTAGGCATCGACCATAGCCCGGAGGTAGGAAGGAGCTGTTCCTTTCACTGCCCTATAGGCTAGCACCAGGGTTTTGAACTGGATGCGAGCCGCTACGGGGAGCCAGTGTAGAGAGCGGAGTAGGATGGTTGTGTGGGAGAACTTGGGGCGGTTGAACACCAGACGAGCCGCAGCTTTCTGAACAAGCTCCAGGGGTTTGATGGCAGATGCCGGAGCACCAGCAAGGAGGGAGTTGCAGTAGTCCAGGCGGGAGATGACGAGAGCCTGGATGAGCACCTGGGCTGCCTTCTCCGTGAGGAAGGGGCGAATCCTCCTGATGTTGTAGAGCAGGAATCTGCAGGACCTCGTCACTGATGCGATGTTTGCCGAGAACGTCAGTTGATCGTCCAGGGTCACACCCAGATTCTTCGCAGTCCGAGTTGAGGTCACCACAGCATTATCAATGGTGATGGCCATGTCTCGGTGCGGACAGCCCTTCCCCGGGAGGAACATCAGCTCGGTCTTGTCCAGGTTGAGCTTCAGGTGGTTTGTCGACATCCACTCCGAGATGTCAGCCAGACAAGCAGCAATGCGTGTCTCCACCTGGGTATCAGAGGGGGGGAATGAGAGGATTAGCTGGGTGTCATCGGCATAGCAGTGGTAGGAAAAGCCATGGGAGTGGATGACAGCACCCAGAGATGTAGTGTAGAGAGAGAAAAGAAGAGGACCCAGAACCGAGCCTTGGGGAACCCCAGTTGTGAGCCTGTGTGGTTCTGACACAGACCCTCTCAGCATCACCTGGTAGGAGCGACCCGTCAGGTAGGATGCAAACAGGGAGAGTGCAGAGCCTGAGACACCCATCCCCTCGAGGGTGGAGAGGAGGATCTGATGGTTCACCGTGTCGAACGCTGCAGACAGGTCCAGGAGTATCAGAACGGAGGAGAGAGAGTTCGCTCTAGCGGCATGGAGCGACTCCGTCACTGCCAGGAGGGCAGTCTCTGTCGAGTGACCCACTTTGAACCCAGACTGGTTGGAGTCCTGACAGGCGCGCTGCTCTGCTCATAGACCGAACATTCCACTACCGTGCGAGGTCTCCAACTTTAATAAAAATAAACAAAGCTATTTCGCTACTCACCGAAACTTTCAACAACATAAAACTGCCTTTGTTTCGGTGAATAGTGAAATAGTTTTGTTTATTTTTTATTAAAGTTGGAGACCTCACACGGTAGTAGCATCGCGCCTGTCAGAGCGTTAGAGAGAGATGACCGTGTGTATTTCCAAAGACACAAATAATCTACTTTGTGTCTCCTACCGGATACATTAGCCGGTAGGAGACGGGAATCAAATTATTAGCTTAGGAATGCCACAAAAACAAAAACGAATCCATGGATTCAAGGCTTCATAGGGTGTGCAATTGATAGAAAATATGTCATTTTTTGGGTGAACTCCTCCTTTAAGGGAAGTATATTGTTAATTAACCACATATGCGCCATTTCAAACATAATGTAAATAGCAGATCTACAGGCTCTCAACGCTTTGTAACATATGAGCTTGTAGATCTGCTCTTTTCATTAGCGTAACTCAAGCACAGATTTGACTGAGCAACTTTCACTTGTAGTTGAGTAATATTTGACCAGAAGTATCTATACTATGAAATGTGTTAATTCTCGCCAAAGGCTGGATTGGTCAGCAGCACTAAATGTCTTGTGCACACTGCCTGGAGGCTAAGGAAGTACCGGATCACGCATTGTTTACACATTTAGAGTTTTTGAAATATTAACTTTATATTTTATCATGGAAGTCAGTGAAAAAACAGATGTCGTCTGCCAGAAGGCGCCAGCGCATCCTGCGGTTGCCTGCTAGAATGTACCTCTGTTGAAGGTAACCGTCCGGAACGCTCGGCACAAGCGGGCCGCTTTGTGAGAACAGTTTGTGCGACTGCTCAACCACATTTACGATTCTGTCCCTATTGGGACGTAACTCGAACAGCGCTGAGTCGGCTGAAAAGGACTTTGCAACGTTCGGCACAGCGACTCGCTCGCCTGAGCTCGCTCGGCGGTGCCTCTCGTGGCTCAAGTCCGCTTCAGACCGTTGTTTTAACTGATTTTGTCTAACTAGTTCCTAACGTAATATAAGGGGCTGTCGTCTATTCTCACCAAGCAAGTTCTCGTGCCCGACTGTTCTCACCAAGCGGGCAGAGTGTTCCGCTTTGCTGGTACCGACTGTTCTCACCAAGTGGGCCGCTTGTACAGTACCGAGTGCTCAGCGGGAAAAAAAAGGGTCTGTCTAGGTAGCTGTACCGAGTGTTCTAGTTATAGTCTGACCGGGTCCGACCGTTCCGAGGTCACCAGATTTGTGGGTATGACCATTCAGAAGTCGCCGGATTTGGTGCACAGTTCCACATCGATTGGGACAACGGTGCTGGAGATTAGCTGCTCACAAACAGACAAACGGACGGACAGGGTGCAAAACACCTTCGGCCTAGCAGAGACAATAAATAAATAAATATCATAAAATAAATGAAAAAAGTAATTGAAAAAACACGCCCCCCTCACAGTCACCGGAATCAAGGACGGGTGTTTTCGATTAATCTATAATTAGAGTTGGAAATGGGTTTGCGTAGGAAGGGCCTGTGTCTAATAAAATGAAAAAGTAAAAAAAGATAATACAAATCTAAATACTGAATCAAGCAACTTAAAAACTGTCTGGGGTGCTCACAAAAGCCAGAGTAGACGTTAAAATGACCCCAAACATATTTGAAAGTGAAATATAACTTTAAGTTTCAAGAAAAGAAGCAAGACAGAAAGAGAACCAGGGAAGGGAAAATGAATGCACAATGAATATCCCAATACATATTGTATTGTGGCAATTAACAAATAGGATAATCAAATTACATTAATGTTACATTTATTTTGTTCTACCAACATTCAACTACAGGTTTGCATTGTCTTTTTTACTTAAGAGGTCATATACAGTATGCAATTTATTAACATAACCTATTGACATAACTGGCAGGAAAGGCTGGTGATGGAAGCTAATTATTCTGCTAATATTATCCAACGTTACATTTCCGAAATTAAGAAATGTAACAGACCATTTTGAATGTTACTTGCATTGTCATATAAGGAAGAAATAAATAAATGTTTAACTGAAATAGAAACGGCTAAATGTGTCCTACAGTATGCTTGTTACTGTGAAATGGAATAAATTCAAGTTCCATTCCACTGATTGAACAAAAGAGGGCAGTAGTTCACATGTTACCAAAGTATGTTTACTGAGTTTGAAGAACACAATTTCCATATGACACTTAACACGCAAATGAATGTTAATAAAGAAGAGAAGAGTACAACAACATATCTCAATACAGGTATGACCATTTGGAAAATACTATTATGCGAAAAAGCCATCATTTATTATAATTATAATTCAATTATTATTATTAATATGCATTATTTTATTATGTATTCTCTCTATAAATATAGTAACATTTGGTTACACACACACACACACACACACACACACACACACACACACACACACACACACACACACACACACACACACACACACCTTACTACTGTTGCTATTTTCTTTATAATTCTTTGTCTTTGTTTATTATTGCTGCTATTCTTCATTATTTCTTTGTCATTGTATTTGTACATAACATGCAACAAATACAAATCTTGAATCTTGGAACACGCGCTTGACCTCTACACTCTAGACACTAGAAGGTGCTGTTGAGAAATGACTTGATGACTGAAAATACTGATAGTCAAAATGTGCATTGTTTATCCCTCTGGTACCAAGGACTATTGCTTCATTTATACTCCATCATATGACGAAGTATAAATCATGCTTAAAGGACAACTATATTAATATCGTTATTTTATTAGTTTGTAATGATAATAATTAAAGATGAGCAAAATCTGCCTGTTACAGCGCCGCCATGAGGCTGATTTGAAAAATGTAGGTAGGGTGGCATTTCTTCCTTGGCCTAGTGGGGATGTGTGTACAAAGTTTCACAGAAATCAGAGGCTGCGTTCATGACTATTTATCAATGTTTACCCCCCCCCCCGTTTAAAAAACGATAGAAAGCATTAGATGATTTTTCTAACCCTCATTTTTTAATTATTATCATTACAAACTAATAAAATAACCCTTTGTTGTAAAAACAAAAACAAAGTTGTCCTTTAAGTTTACATGTGCAGAAGAGGACTGTTGAGCTGTGAGGAGGTGAAGGGGTCAAATTAAATTAGTCATGGTTACCCACTTACTTGGAAAGGACTAATAATATTCATAGGGTATGTTGTGCTCAGCTTAAGTTTAATAGCAAAATGGATAGCTGCATCCAATACAGTGTGTTGGTAAATGGTGGTTTAAGTCATCCTATCTGCATAAATACTTCAGGACCTGTAAAAAAAAATAACAGTGCAAAATGTGCTCACACATGAAAAATCCTGTCCTGTTGATCAAATAGAATACATTTTCAGTTACTGCATTGTCTATCTCTCGCTTCAAATGTTTTCAAAAACATTGAGAGCAATGTTTAGCTGTAAATTACATTGTGCGTTTGCCATGTTGGATACGGCATAAAATGAAGCAGCACGGCCAGGTGCTCTGAGCCTTTGATTAGACAGAGGTCTGAGCCCAGCGGTCATTATTCAGAAATAAAACACAGCCGAGTCAGTGGTTGACTAATCAGAATCAAGCATTCAACCAAGTCGTGTAATAATGTCGGTTAACAGTTACTTATTAACATCCTTACTGGGGAACATACAGTAGGAACTTGGAACTTGAGACCCTGAGAACATGGGCCCGTGTGAACTTAGGACCCTGGCAATATGCTCCCCTGAGAACCTAGGCTAGACTTAATATCAGTGCCGCTGTATGCAAGTTGCATAGTTTTAACACTTAATCCCTTTGTTCAATAACCTTGAAAATACAGTGACCGTAAAAAGTACAATATTCAATATGACCTTAACAACTTACAACAAACATTTACCTAATTGTGTTTTAACTCCAGTCTGTTGGAGACTCCTTCGAGTCTTTTTTTACCCCCTAAATTATCCCCACACTTGTGTGCGTGTCACTGCTAAGCCCTACAGTTGGTCATTTGGGAGGGTTGAAAACGCATGAAGTCGCCAGCGGATGGGGGCTAGCTGCTTCTTTTCACCCGACAGTGAGGAGTTTCACCTGGAGGGCATAACGCATATGGAGGAACACGCTATCCAACCTAGTTCTTCTCCCTGCTGAACAGGCGCCCTGACCAACCTGTAGGAGTCCGCTAGTGCAGCTACAGAGATAGCCCTTCCTGCCTGGCTTCTCACACTTAACCAGCAAAATTGTGTTTGTTGGAAAGCCTGCCCAAGTTAGATGCACGGAGAGGATTCAAACCCATATAGTCCTCAGGAGGAATTAATTAGCATAACATTTAAATTGGGAGGAAAAGGGGTAAAAAAACAATACTTGACATTCCCTTACTAATACGGAGGTAACTTGTTGTTAGGGGTATGTTATCACGTTTATATCGTTGTTACTATGACGTTGGTTTGTACCTGGTGTTTGTGATTGTCTAGTTCTGGTACATCCCATAAGCCGGAGATCGAAATTGACTAGCCTAGCAGGACGCTTATCCCATAGCCTGGAGGGACGGTTGCTCTTAAAGTATAAATAAATGAAGAAATTACAGTTGTCTTGATTGATTTGAAAAATATTTGAGAAATTAGGTCCTTAGCCTGCTGTCAGCATGCACAAGAAATGATGGCGCGCGCACACACACACACACACACACACACACACACACACACACACACACACACACACACACACACACACACACACACACACACACACACACACACAGCATCAGCATTGGTGAGTACATGTCATTAATACAGTTCTGAACATATAGATATAAATGAGTAGATACATCATAAGAGCCTTACTTCTGTGTTACCACCTGCTTTGCTGGGGGACCCTCAGACGCATATTGCTATGGATACCATTCAATTCATTGCATTACATAGCATCACAGAGGCCCCCCATGGACTGATTACTTCCTCTGCAGTGTTTGACACAGAAGCATGTCATTACTATAAATGGAAATATGTTTATGTTTTATACTTTTTTATTTCTATGACTCTGACTATTGATAGTCTTTGTGTTCTTTGTGTTTGTGTGTTCAGCTCACAAACTGTCACAATGTGACACGTTTTTCACTGAATGTTCACGTTTTCGCTGAAAGTTCGCCTGTTCTGTCATGCCCAAGCCCCCAAATTAGGGACGCCAGGGTTAAAGTTGTTAAGTCCCAGCTGATGTGATTAATAGTGTAAATGAAAGTGATAATGGGGGACTGGGATATCTACTGTAGGCTGCTTGAGACACTGTCACACACCAATATTCAATTTCATCTTCAGGGCCAGAGGGTGACTTAAGGGCTGTTGGGTTCGGCCAAATGACCAAGTTGTTTACCAGTGGCGGCTAGTATGTTCTCAAAGGTTACTGGACATTATGTTCCCAGGGTAACTAGTTTTAGCTGGAGGTGAAAGGGGGTACATGGTGTGAAGAGGACCCTCTCCTGTAACAACACGTCACATTGTGACGGATGGTTTTAGCCATTTCTGTATCTCATTTAAGACATCTTCTTCACCTAGTATACTATACTATGGGCATTCAGATTGTATGTTGCAGAACTGGCCAATGAATGAGCACAATTTTGAAACTGTGCACAAAGTTGAGATTTGCGAAGAATTTACACACTTCAGAGATTAAAGCAACTCCCTGACACACAACAGCAGGTGATTTTTAGGAGACACTGTTTTGCTGTTTTACTGTTTTAGTCAACGGCTGGGCATGATGAGTCTGACAGGGCCATGACCTCAGCTACCATGGAAAATCACACGTAGAGAGGAATGCCTGCTAAGGACGTCAGCACAGCCACCAGCACTCCCAGCCTTTGCTGGCATCTGGACCTTAATACTTACCCCTCTCTACACCCAACCTCTACACTGTCGCTCCTTTTGTTAGAACACGGTTCCTTAGCCAAACACTAATGGCCTGATTCTGACGTAATCAATCGATTGCATACAGATGCCATGCAGGTCCATTCCCCCACACCAATGCATTGAAGAGCTGGGCCAAGCAATCTGGGAACCCATCTGCAAAAAAAAAAAATATATATATATTTTTTGGAGCTCTGAATCTGTCTTGAAAGATTAGGGCTAAGAAGCCAGGCGTTTCCCCATGTGTGGGTGTGTAGAATGTAGATAATTAACCAGACTAATTGTGACGATCTGTAATGTAAGAATTTGCACGATGGTTCAGGTCAGTGGGCACATGATTCTTTACTTATCCAATGCATCAAGAGAATAATAAACATAAGTGCAATTAACAGACTGAATTATTTTTCTCATGGGTTCATAATTGAAATCATGTTATATTAATAAAACTAAATATATCTTCATTATTGTACGTTATACTCTGGATATTTAGCAGACTTTAAGGTTGTGTGTATATTATTTTCTAATTGGCACTGAGAAAAGGCTGCAATACAAACAACACTCACTATACCATTATGTAACCTGAAAGCATAAGCATGCTTGGAATCCAGACAGGCCTCTCTGGCTGATTGGCTATATACAACAACCAATGGGAACATGAGACAATTCAGCATGTGATGTTGAGGCAAACAGTTTCCAGGAAAGTATAGTAGTAAATAAAATATCTAATGTGAGCCTATGTGAAATTGGAAGAAAACTAATAAAGGCCATTGCACAGAGTTCCTTAATACCTCAATATTTAACATTTTAATTTCAAAACAAACATTATAGACAATATTTTTAATAAAATACATGTTCTTCTTGTCTATACTACTTTCAAATTTCACAAAGGTGAAAAGTGAAAACGTTGAAAATGGTTTGAAAATGTAATTAAAAGGCTGCTGTTGTGACCCTGTTTGTGTTGAGTGTAGATCAACAACTGCTCAAGTAGCCGGCTGTGTCCTGTAACATGATATAATAAACATAGCAGGAGCATTCTGTGTGACCAGCTTCTCATGCTTATATATGGCATGGATCTGGGGTATCTGCAGGATAAATTGAGGAGCTCCTTCAGTGTTACAACTGTAGCCATACAACAAGGACTAAGGACAACTGGCAAGGATTTTAAGGATATATTTGCCTTATTATACTGGATAATAATTTTACATGGAATTACTTCAATAAGGTAAAAATTGCTATTTCAATCAAGTCACCTTAATTTATTTATGGAATTATATTTTATGCACCTGATTTCATTTTAATAGACAGTCTGCCATTGTATACACATTATTCATTGTTATTTATTGTGTCAGTTATAAAGAAGGAAGTTTGCTTATTTTTGTCACAGTTTAGTTGTAACTTAGTGCTGTAATAATGTATGGGGGTACTATATAGGGATATCAATACTGTATATGTTATCTTATTGTAATACATGAACCTTGCTTAATTACAAGTACGACACAGTCCTTCTTGAATTATCACAATTCAGCGATGAATTTGGTTCTTTTCAACAGGGAGTCATGTATGCTGGTTTGCTTTGTTGAAGATCAGTTTATGGCCAAGACATCTCAAGAGAATATCAGACTTACTAAGAGAAAGAGAAAATCAACAAGTTTACCACAGCAAACAACTTGAATAATTCTTCTTTGGCTTCACTCACAGGTATGTACAACAATTAAATTATTTTAAGACATAAAAAAAAAAAAAATGATAAGAAATAATAATAATAACAATAAACTAACTATGGGTCGCACAGTTATCAACAGAGAACATTGAGCTGTTGTGCTCTCTTTGTCATGATTCCATGGAATGATTCCTGTATTTATGAGCTGATTAGTTTGTAAGGGACATCTCTCATCTGTCTCCATAGATGGGCAAAGAGTGCAAAAATACACCACTAGTTAACCCAAATCCTGTGAACATCACATCGATCCCAACACAGCAATGGTTGGCATACAAGCCACAGACCTGGCACCTTCTACTGCCATCAAGTTCTTTGGTGCAGGCACTGCAGGCTGCTTTGCTGATCTGGTCACCTTTCCCCTGGATACTGCTAAAGTCAGACTACAGGTTCGATGCACTATGAATTTATTTTTAGTCTATTAGGTTTATTTTTGTTTTCCACATAAGCAATTAAGGAAAGCATTGAATGATGGACAGTACATTTTATTTAATAAATTGAGCATTGAAACAATATCTCATTCATAGTCTATTAAAAAATAAAACCATATTATTCTCCAGACAACATTCTAATAGTTTGTTTCTCAACATCATATGTACTGTATCATTCTATTTCCCAGATCCAAGGTGAATCTCAAACAAGGAGCAATGCTATAAAGTATCGGGGAGTTTTTGGTACCATCACGACAATAGTGCGAACAGAAGGAGCCAGAGGCCTTTACAATGGCCTGGTGGCAGGACTCCACAGGCAGATGACCTTTGCCTCTGTCCGAATCGGTCTCTACGACTCCATGAAGCAGTTCTACTCTCGAGGCTCAGAGAGTGAGTTTCCATACACACCTGACTAGCATGTGTTGACCCACAATTCACTGTGACTCATTCATCTTAAATCCTTATACTCTTCTTCAGATGCTGGGATCGTTGTCCGGCTCATGGCAGGAGGTACCACAGGAGCCTTGGCTGTGTGTTTTGCCCAGCCCACAGATGTGGTGAAAGTACGTTTCCAAGCCCAGGGTCTGATTGACGGTGAAAAAAGATACAGTGGCACCATGGATGCTTACCGGACGATTGCTCGTGTTGAGGGAGTGCGGGGCCTTTGGAGAGGTACTGGTCAACTTAAATCAAGATGTCTATATTCCATGATTTGCCGATATGCCATACGTACTGACGTCATAGTTTCATCGTCTTGATGGTTCCTGAATGCCTGATCCTATCACCTCTCTGTTTCTGCTCTAGGTTGCTTGCCAAACATAACACGTAACGCCATTGTGAATTGTGCAGAGCTGGTAACCTATGACATCTTCAAGGAGCTCATCCTGAAGTATAACCTCATGACAGGTGAGACAGATCAGAAAAACAAGCAATGATCATTCCAGTGACAGCCAACAAATGTAGTATAAGGTAAGGTAATATGAGGTTGGTGTTATTAAATGTGTCATTTACCCACAGATAACATGCCGTGTCACTTCACGGCTGCCTTCATAGCGGGGTTCTGTACAACAATTGTGGCTTCCCCGGTGGATGTAGTCAAAACACGTTACATGAACTCAGGCTCAGGCTCAGGCTCAGGACAGCAGTACAAAAGTGCCATACATTGTACTGTCACAATGCTGACAAAGGAGGGACCCACAGCTTTCTATAAGGGGTAAATACATCATCATCACTGTTGTACACATAAAGTACACGCTAAATCCTGAGTGTTAATTTAATTACTAAAGTGTACAAATGGAACCAAATGGATCCTTTGGTTCCATTTGTACTCTCTCAGAATTACATACCGCTAAGGGTCAATTGTTTACACTAGTTTAAATAAACACATGATTTTCTGTATAGTATTGCATATTAGAATTGAAATGACACTTCTTCACTTGTCTTGTATTTTGTCTGCTTCAGGTTCATACCGTCGTTCCTGCGACTAGGGTCTTGGAACATTGTGATGTTTGTGTCATATGAACAGATTAAGCGAGCGATGACCAGAGCACAGCACTCCTGGGAGTCTCCATTCTGACCTTATTCTTCAGTGTAATTATACATTTCTCAGACAGAGCTGTGCAGGCATGGATGCCAACTCTAAAGGCTACTCTGTCGTGCGACTGTGTTGTTCGACAAACATGACATGTTAAGCCCAAGTTTCACCACAGCACAGTCGTTATGGTGCCACCGGAGCTTCATGAATGCAAATCCTCTTTCAGGCTTCCAGATGTGAATGTGTTGAATACAGGTGTGATTTCAGTCCTTTCAGAGTCAGCCTGTACACGTCACTCTGCTCCTCACTTGCAGTAGTTGAGAATATAATGCAATTAACATATAGAATGACTGCTGCACAGCTACGCCTGTTTGGCAAGGGGGGCTGGTATCAGGCAACACTATTTCAACTGTTGTGCATATATGTTCAAAGCAAAGTCACAGAGGCAGAGTTCATGTGAAAATCTACTATAAAGAGTTCATCTATCATATGCTACTCTCTTCATCGTGGACCGTTTAGCATTGATTTGTGAACACGAGTCTAAAGCCTATACTAAAAGGGCTGATTTTAAACTGACGCTAGCGACACGGTGGAGCGATGGACTAAATTAGAGAAGACTCTTGGATCTGCTCCACTGATAGTGAAGGTGGACAATGTGTCAAGCTGTCCATGAAGTCTGTAAGATGACGTTGTATTGTGAAAAAGTAGCATGAGATTTTTGTCTAAAAGTTAAAATTATGACTTTTCTGATGATGTCAAAGGTTAGAACCACATTTGCTGTGTTTATGTTGCCAAATATTGATTAAGTGATTGAAGATTTTAACTTTTAACTGACAGAATTGCACTGTAAGGAGTGGGGTGTATATTGATGTAATGACCACATGTTGACTGTAAAATGTTTACATTTTTTTATGGTGTACTGTAAATAAGTAGGTTTATATTCATCAATATCACTGTTTACAGAGCTGTTTGCTCATCATTGTGAAAGTATGGCTTGTTGCTGGCAATAAGACATGTACTGTACTTACTTTATGGAAAATGTATAACCCAATAAAGCTTTAACATAAATTGTGTCTTTTGTCTGGGATTCATTTGTATCATCTTACTACAGTACCTCATAGACTAGTTGATTGTGGTATTATTGAATATTATGATGAATAGTAATAACATTGCTTGTGTACAGTAACTGAAGCAGTAAATGAGATTACTTGAAATAAAGGAATGCTCTTTTCAGAAACACAGGAATATTGGGAATGAATACCTTCAGAATACATTCAATATCCATATTCATTCAGTACATATTCTTGTTTAGTTAGCATACCTATTGCAGTGTGTCAGTGACAATTTAACTAGAAAAGATATATATACATATACTGTAGTTGGTTTTTTTTGGGGGGGGGGGGGGTATTGTGAACTGAATTTTTGCAGATAAAATGACATGCAGTATTGTCAATGCCATATGAAGCCTGTACCACTGCACAAAGAAGAAAAATATACTGTAGCAATGATGACCTTCTCAAGATTTTCTCATGTCTTAGGATAAGAATGAAGTGTTCAGTCCATATGGACAATAGATGGATGTTGTCTTTCTCCAGAACACTCTCCACAGAATCACTGTTTAAATAAAAATTTATCCATAACTGCATCCTACAACAACAACAACAACAACAACAACAACAACCTGCAAATGTTAAAGATGATTAGCTGCTCATATGGGACCCATCAATTACACAGACACTAAAGTCAAGCACTTTGATATACATAGAAATGTAATAACTGGCCTCATCTTTGTCAGATAATAATACATCTATTGACAACTGAAAAGATGGACAGGCTAAACCCACTGACTCAATAAACTATATATGACAATAGCTGTTACATAAGTAACAGAATAGGCACCAAAGTTGAATGGGAACTTCAACAACAACAGTGGCGAGATGCTGTTTCTGAACATATGGATCTACTTTTAGGAGGTGGAGTGGGGCGTATTTTGGGGGGTGGGAACTTGGATTCTCATCATGACTCAGCATTGTACAAACACAACAAGTACATTCTGTTATAGGCTGTCCTCCAGATCTAGCACTATAACAATGTGAAAACTATAGCTATAAAGATATTGTTTTTAAAAACTTGTTCCAACTCAAGTGGATGACACAGTCCACACCACAACTGAAGACAAGGGTAAACAATATAGTTATAGTTGTAATTATAGTTATAGTAGTGTTTGGTGAAGATGGCACTTAAGACAGATAAATGACTTATTATGTGTTTTAGGAAGTGGGATTGTTCAGAATGAGTACACTTGTTTTTATTTGAATTGCATTGTCTTTCTTTATGTAGCTAATCTTATTTCCTTCAGTGGGTCTGGTTCATGAAAAATCTTATATAATGGCATATTAATTTAGCTCAAGTACTGAGAATGTCCAGAATGTTGTCAGGGCCTTTACTAGATTGTATTCTAATCATCTGCGAACTATGAATAGATGACTTGTGAGGGCCATAAAAAGTGCTGGGAGGTTTATTTTCGCCAGAGCAGGACTGAAGGTAACATGAGGTAGACATAAGTTAGGTAGACACTTTTTAGTAACTTGATATTTTGTCCAATAGAGCCACCCATTTCTATTGGATTGAATGAATGAATGAATGGGTCTTGTATCATGTTTCAGTGCTATACATTCTATTGTTGTGCATTAAAGACTTGGGGTGTTGCTGTCAGACACATGCATAGTGTATCATCTCATAGGTGTCTGCAATGCAAATGAGGCCTCAAAAGCAATGCAGGAGGCCTTGACCATACACACCACAAAGCCACACAGCTGCCTTGCTGTGATGTAATACCATTATGGAGGTATAAAAGGCAGCAGCTTTCTCTTCTCCCTCAGAGCAGACCAGCGTTCTACCGGCATCAGCTCAGGTTTATACACATTTTTTTTAAAACATTGCCTCTTGATAACAAATTTTAGCCAATTGAATAACCTCCACAATTCATTCATAAATTCCATAAGATTGAAAAAAAAACTTTTGAGAGTTATATCGGCATTGTTGCTATTAATTATGTTCAGCCAAGATTTTAAACATATTTCTCTGTGTTTTTCAGAATTTGGAGTATGTTTTTTAGGCATATACTTTTTGAACGGTTTTCTATGGACATACAAGAAAACCAATTAATAGCTGATGGTAAATTCAGCCAGAGGGACACCTTTAGAGAATCTTGATCTCACACTGATGATTGTCATTGAAGGTAAGAAATGTTTTTTAACAGGCGAAAATGTCTTAATGTTAATTAAAGGTATAATTAAGTGATATTTTGTTTAAAACAAAAGTTTTCTTGTTTTTTGTTAAATAGTTCACGCTTTATTTTCTCATAGTAATCACTGTTATGGAGGGTCTCCGTCTCTCCAGCTTTTCAGTTCTGTCTCAACAGAAACTTCTTTACGCATTTTCAGGTGGGACGGCAATTTCATCCAATCAGGAGAGAGAACCCATTTATCAGCTCCAATATGTTATAGGGTTCCAATTCCAATTTATTCATTTTGAATCACTTCCAATATCACTTGTTTATCCTGCATACTGCGCAAGTTTTCTCTCCCGATTGGATAAAATTGGTATCCTGGCCTGAAAATTAATTTTCTGTGTGTGTGTGTGGGTGTGTATAATATATATATATATATATATATATATATATATATATATATATATATATATATATATATATATAAATGCTCTGCTCATTTGAGTAACTGAGGCTACCCAACTTTACACATGTGGCTAGACATACCTCAGTCTATTCAGCCTAGGCAACTATCTCACCTCTACCCGCTTTGCATAAAGATCATTGCATTAGGTCGTCAACTCCTCAAACACAGAGCAGTAGGCATATTGTACTGCAGCTAACGAAAAGGAGTGAGTTGCTGAAAAAAATAGGTTTGTCCCAAGCAAACTTATTAGTTTTGCAGTGAGGCCTAGACGTACAGCAGTGGAAGCTCTGCTGTGACTGTCCCAGGCTGGACAGTCAGATGTGGAGGCTTTGACTGGTTTGAAACCAATGTAGGACAGTCAGGTAGCCTGCTAAATGGCGACTTTGTCCAGAACAAAGGAGACGAGGAGCCGCCCCGGTGTTATGTGACGGTCTCAATCCTTCTTCTTTTGTTTTCAGATTTCGTTGCCAGCTGATCATCATCTCCACCATACACCGAACAACAGCCGTCACATTCGAAGACAACTTGTTTAGTTTGTAAAAATGGTTGGATTCAGAGCTGCAGATGTTCCTCCAACGGCAGCTGTGAAGTTTGTGGGAGCTGGAACAGCAGCCTGCATCGCTGATCTGTTGACCTTTCCTCTGGACACCGCCAAAGTGCGGCTGCAGGTAGGCTACTGAAGTTGGGCCTATATGCAATAGAACTTTGGGTTGCTGGGTGCTCTAGACAGTTCTGTAGGTCTATACATGATACCTACAGTACCTAAATGTGCATTTTACTCAGGAAAAAAGAGAACTGCATTTTGAGATTAAGCAAAAATAAAAAAGCATACTATATTTCATCAATAATGATAATCATGCACTAGAACCTAGTTTTAGGATTCTGGAGATGTGAAATCCTGCACATAGCCTCTCATATGAAATTTAAATCTATACTCTTAACCCCCATGCTTCTGTTGTAGTGTTTTAATGTTTTATGACCATTTACCCTGCACAGATTCAGGGGGAGAGTGGAAGCTCCTCGGCAGCAGGAAAGGGTCCAGTGATGAAGTATCGGGGTGTGTTTGGCACGATCACCACAATGGTCCGTACAGAGGGACCCAGGAGCCTTTACAATGGCCTGGTAGCTGGACTCCAGAGACAGATGACCTTTGCCTCTGTCCGCATTGGTCTTTATGACTCTGTAAAACAGTTCTATAGCAAAGGTTCCAACAGTGAGTACATATGCCATTTCATCTTTGTTGCTCCAGTTAAAGTCCAATTCATACTTTGTTGTCAGTGTCGCTCACAGAAAATAGTAGTTTTTCAGTTGTTTGTCATGAGCAATGCCATCATGTGATGAAGAATAAACTAGAAAAAGTGCTCTTCGGAGCACAGGTCTCCGGCAGCTCTGGTAGCTCCGGCAGGTTGTTGTGAGCCAGCAATGTTCGGAATTCAGTCATTATAGAGGTTTGTGGAATCGGCTGCGTTCATGGTTTGAGGACTTCTGTAGATGTAGATGCCAATCAGGATGGACTATAAAAAATCAGACAGATCCGTCTTGTTTTGCAAAATTCTGCCTCCCGGTGGCGCTATAATGGGCCAATGTGAAAAGGTTGGCATTTGTTCCTCGGCCTTTCACACCAATCGGACACTGTGTTCATGATTTGAGGCATTTTGCGCAAAGCGAACCATTCCTGCAACCTTTAGATACATATCTTAGCTAATCAAGATGGAATATGAAAAATCTGACAGATCCGTGTTGATCACATGACCATAGAGATAATGATTGTGTACTGATTTGCATGATATTTGGACAAAATCTGTAGGAGTAAGCAAAAATCGGCTTCCTGGTGGTGCTATAACAGGCCAATCTGAAAATTTCAGGGAGTCCAGGGCATCCAGGGAGTGTTTGTGCACAGTTTCACGTTGATGGACGGACAGGGGGCAAAACATAGTCTTGGCCACGGCTTCGGCCTGGCGGAGACAATTAGACTTAAGCCATTTCAAAAATTGCTAAAATAACTAATGCGTTGTGAGCCTGTTGGCTACAGTAGCTCTCCTATTTTCCCTGCCTTTGAAAATTTCTGCTTTTTAAAAATATTTTTGATTATTCTTTATCTACATTTTTGCTTCAGATGCAGGCATTGGAAGTCGGCTGCTGGCAGGATGCACCACCGGGGCCATGGCGGTGGCTTTTGCTCAACCCACAGATGTAGTGAAAGTTCGCTTCCAAGCACAGGCCAGGTCTTCTGGGCTTGGCAGACGCTATAAGGGCACTATTGATGCCTACAAGACCATTGCTAAGGAAGAAGGCATCCGTGGCTTGTGGAGAGGTAGCTTGATTAATTGCACTACTCACTGTATTTATAAGCATTTGGTGTACTGCATGCATTGTACTCAAGTTATTATTAAGATTTTTTCTGTGCTTTGCAGGTACTGGTCCAAACACTGCACGTAATGCAATTGTTAATTGCACTGAGTTGGTGACATATGACTTAATTAAGGATACACTTATCAAGTCCACAGCTCTGACAGGTGAGAAAAAGAACTTCAGTTCAATACAATACAAATATGGTAGCCTACCTTTTTTCTGTCATTATGCAGTTCAAAGACCAATCTTTTATGATGTAATAATGATTAATGATATATAGTTAGGAATGAAATGGACCCTTACGGGTCTGTAACTTAGAGAGTGTATAAGGGTCTATTTGGTTCCATTTGTACACTCTCAGAGTTAAATTAACACTCTCTACAATGCAGATTTGGGTCCCAGAGATACAAATCATGGGCGTCTGTGGCTTAATGCATAATATCAAACTGGGGGTCCTTGAAATTAAAAAGGTTGAGAATCAAGCTCTAGACATTTTATAACTTTTGGCATTTACTCTTCTACAGATGATCTGCCCTGCCATTTAATATCTGCTTTTGGTGCGGGCCTGTGCACCACTGTGATCGCTTCTCCAGTTGATGTGGTCAAGACACGATTCATGAACTCTGCTCTTGGCCAGTACAGCGGTGTCCTCAACTGTGCTATATCCATGGCCACAAGAGAGGGACCTTTTGCCTTTTATAAGGGGTAAGCAATGACCTGATATAAACTGTTAGATGTACACAAAATAAATACATGGGAGAGCTTTTAACATCTTTTAGCCTGGTGTCCTATTTTGGGCATGTCATTATATAGGTGGAAAATTTAAACAATTTCCCCAAATTCTTTCTTTCTTTTAATTCTTCAAGTTGAATGGCTCAATCTAACATCATGCCCTGACCCCATTCATTCAGGTTCATGCCATCCTTCCTGCGCCTGGGCTCCTGGAACGTGGTAATGTTTGTCACATATGAGCAGCTGAAGCGGGCCATGATGATGGCGCAACACAATTGAAGCTGCTGCTAACTGGCTGAATGATGATTCCCTACCATACTGGAGATGTGTTGTTGTTGTTGTGTTGTTTACAGTTTCACCTTCACTCTTGACTAAGCTCTGCAATAAACTGTGGCAACAAGTAGAGAAATGTAACTTTATTTTAAATCTTAAGAGTCATGTCCAGATGGCAACACATCTATGAAGTGAAGTTGTGCTTAATTTATACTGTATTATGTGTCACATAATTGTCAATTCCAAACTGGCCCCTGTCAAAGTCTTAACCTAGCCCCCCCCCCTCCTCCTCAAACTGTCTATTGTACATATTTCTTGTTTTTCATACCAGTAACCTGTAAGCTGATTGTACGACGTTCTGCACAGTAGTGTATATTTGTCTGTTTTCTTAAATGTCATCATGATTTGAGTGCGTGGGGATCTCATTTTAAATAAGCCATTGTGCTTTGATCCAGTATTAGAGGACCTTGTATTGTGAATTGTACTTCCATGTACTGTTTCCTTGTCTTTTCTAAATAAAGTATTCAATCAAATAAACCAAACATGACAAAAGTTGCACATTTACTACAAACTGCAAGCTTGTAGATCTGCTATTCTTTATATGATGCACCATATGAATCAAGCTTAGTCATAAACTACTGAATCATGGAGTGCAGCAACGGTTGTTTGTTTAGGAAGTCAGAGCCTGTTTGATCACACGTTTCCTTTCAGCAGAGAGCTTCTGGGGGAACTGGGTGTCAAAGACAATGATTAGGTTGCCTCTTCTGGATGGGTCCTGGGACAACGGCATTCCTTCTCCAGTCACCACTTTATTGTACTGGGGGCTGGGTAAGATGTGATAGACAAGAACACATTCATTCCAGGTATTAACAGAATGCATTCTCTAAATTTACGTTAACTCAATTACCTTGTGATTATGCAGCTCAAACTAGCAGCTCAAACAGTACGTGTTAGTATTGTTCTGGGATAATTGCAAATAATATAACTATTTGATCTGCAATATCAGCAGCATCCACAATAGCAGAGCACTTACTGCACAATGTCATTGATAGGAATGTTGAGAAGCCTGCCATCTAGTGTCTCCACATCCACAGAGAAGCCAGTCAGAGCCTGCAGGAACGGGAATAAACACGTATAATAAAGCACATCGTCGCTGTCGGTGGAAACCTTGTATGTCCAAAACCGTAACTTTTCAGGAAATGGAGAAACAAACCGGTGTTCCAATGAGTCCAAAGTAGTTATTATTTATTCACAACCTTTTGTAAATCTTTTTCGTTCGTTCAATATTTCTAAAACCCACAGATACACTTAACCATTTCTCTATCAATTTCAAAAGTTTTCCAAAATAGCGAAAATAGCAGACCTACAAGCTCAGAACGCATTGCAACGCTTTGTGAGCTTGTAGATCAGCTATTTTCACTGTTCTGCCCGACGGGACGATATACTGGATATATGATATACAAGGATTCACAGAGGATAAACAGTAATAATGTAAAGGAAATAAACAGTGAACTTGAGTATTGTTTGAAAGAAAAACATAAGAATGAGTAAGAACAAATAGTAGAATTTGTGAAAATCCAGTAGCAGATGTAATGGATTTTACAGCATTTACAAGGAATTTCACTTGATGCATTGCTCTCAGAAATATGGAAGTAAAAAAAAAAGTTAACAGCGGATAAAATATAAGGGGAAGATATAAGAAAAAGATATACACTAGTATCATTGCAGATGTAGAAATGATTTTGACCTTTCAAAGCTGACTCACCATTTCTAGAGCGATCTGTGCCTTATACACCAGGTCATTCTTTTGTCTTACAAACCAAGTATGACTCTTCTGCCGCACTATGAAGATGATGTCAGCAGGAATACTGTTTGGCCCCTGAAGGCAAAAGGTGACCAACGTAAGCCTTTGGAAATAATTGACCTACGTTATATGGGCCTATAATGGGCCTGTGTAAAAAAAGAAAGTATCACTGAGTGATTAAACTATGAAAATATCAACAAACACTATGTGTCATATCTAAAATGATAATTATAAACACATAATTGATTTCATTCAAGAACTTTGTCCTGTTAGACAGGGTGAATGACCTCTAGCCACAACCACATTATAGTACACTGTATACCAAACTGCTTGTTCATTATGCACATAGCAACAGAATATGGAATATTGGATGCATAGTCTACGTTTAACATTCAATGTGTATCGTTTTCTAAAGAGAGGAAATTAGCATTCAGTAACTTCCAATAAAAAAATACAGTAGACCTGTTACAAATAATTTGGTATTTTCTTATCAAAACCACGAAGATGGTGAACACTTAACTTAAACAGTTTTTGCAAAAGCTTCCAGAGGCATATTTAGGGAATAAACTGAAGATGAAGTATACATATTAGTGTTGATGGTTAAAGCTGAAACATGGATCACACTGGTCAAAACAATAAGGGGGGAAACTGAGAAACATTATCCACTTAAGTTCTATATACTTTGTGGTACAATGAATAGTAAAACATTGCTGATCTACAAGCTCATTTGTCTTTGAAAGATTTAGTCTATGACATACCCAGGAATAGGTAGGCCATATTGAAAAAGGCTGCATATATTTCCCCCTTATACAAATTCAATATATTGGATTACCTGGTCACCCTCCTGGGGGAAAGTTATCCTTGTGCCTTCATTCCATCCAGGCTTTACAACAATAGTCAATATCTTATCTCTGATGCTGGAGGTGTATCCATCTTCATTCATTACCTGGGTCAAAAAATAGGATATTATTTTATTATCGTTCCCCAAACAAGTTGATTGTGGTTGAACAGTATCTTTAAGTGCAAAAGAGCTCTAGTTTGCATCATGAATCATCCAATCTACACAGTAATATCCTGTGTTAATTTAACTCAGAGAGTCTCTATTTGTTCACTATTGGATTTACAAATGGATAAATTAGTGGACTACTTTAGTGTGTATTAATTCAAAGTTAAAGATCAACCCAATACTGTTGCAAGATGTACCTGTATGTATTTGAGCCAGATAGAATAGTTGATGTACATTATCCTTACCCTACGAGATATCTTAATCTTTTTTGTGCATCCATGGAAGAGGTCATCCAGGGACAAGTGAAGATCTCGCTCTATGGGAGGATCCTGTGTCTTCACCCCTCTGCCTTGCTGCAGGCCATTCAATCTGACTGCCATCTCATCCACATCTTTTGAGTGGAAGTCTTACAAGAATATTACAATACTTTTATTACTCTCAAACATCATAAAAAATCACACCCTGTGTGAAGTGGGCGGTGTATTCCTAGCTAACTACAATACTGAAAGGAGTCAACCAATGATGTACAAAAAATAAATAACTATATAACTAAATAACTATAAATAAATTGGAAAGATAACATAGTTTTATTTCATTTTTCTTTTTGTGTTTCATTTGGGCAAAATAAATTGTCAAAATATATATTTTTTCATATTATTTTCTTTCAATAATGTATAACAGAATAATAATGTATAACATAATTCCAATTAAATCAACAGTTTCTTTTTCATTCATCTTTTTCAACTTATCTATCTTCACAAAGTCAAACGTCATCTTCGGTTTAATTGCAATGGAATTACAAAGTTCAATTGTGGTATCCTGTGTCAATACTATTTCGTATTCATGCATTGAATATAATTCAGCCATAGTGATCTTTGACTTCTACTTTACTGTTCTCACGAAATGGACAGTATCTAAGTAATATACTAGTGTTACATCACAGTGGTTTTAGATTAGTTTCGTCATATGTATCACTAGCCAATCACAACATGTGTCTTGCTAGCTAATCACAATACTGAATGGAGTCGATCAATCATATACAAAGTAAAAATAAATACATTTATTGAAACACTCTTTATGATGGACAAAACCATAACTTGAAAAAAACAAATTTATGTTTTTTTTCAAGTTATGGTTGCTTATATAGGGCTATGCACATGTGTCATGTGACACTGGCCAATCACAGTCCTGAATAGATTGTGATTGGCCAATCACAGCGCAGGATAATTGTACAAATTTCCTGGGCCCAGATCACAGCGCAGGAAAATGTACATTTTTCCAAATCTCACTTATAGGGGCGGTTTCACCGCCCAAAAATATTTCAACAGCAAAGTTGTACAATTGTGTTTAACGTTTTCCTTTACCTGCAAATGGATTGTCACCTCCAAAGAACTGTTGGAAGGTTTTCGCTGGGTTCCCATGATACACATATCCAGATGTCCAAGCACCTGTTGCTCCAAACTCTGGTGGGATGCCAACTTTTAGTCCCTCCTCTCCAAACTTGTCATAAATAGCTTTTTTGCTAGCTGAAATAAAAAAAGAGTCTATTTAATCCTGCAATATGTTGAGTGGGCACCTAAACATTGAGGGCACCTCAATGTTAAATTGGCCATTTCTTCCAAAATGTAAAAAATAAATGTATGCTGTGGAAAATGGTCGGAAATAATGCAAAGTATACATGATTTGAACATGCACGGTACACTACATCATTATCAGACCTAAATTTACCCTTCAAACTCTTATGCCCATAATTACCGGCTATCTACAGGTTTTGTAGCAATTTGTAGCAATTGTATAAATATTATGCCTTAAATGTAATTAAAAATGTATTTGTCCCCACATTTATAAAATAAATGTAAATAAAACAAAGAAACATATTTTGAAAAGAAAAAGGTGCCCAGAGTTCTCAGATGCCCACTCTTCCGGTTGCCCTGCTTCCTACCAAGACATATGGGGTAATGTTGTTAATGTGTCATACAACAAAAGGACAAATAATAGACATTTGCCATCAGATTAAAGTAGCTTCTTTTGTTATCTATCATTGTTTTGTCTCAATGTCTATGTTCCTATTACAAATTACCCTTAAAAGATCCTTCTCAGTTTAATCTGCTTACGGTTGCTCAGGACATCATAGGCTTCAGCAAGTTGATTGAATTTATCAAGGGCTCCAGGTGACTTGTTCGTGCTTGGATGATACTTCAGCGCCAAACGTCGATATCTAGCCAGATTGAGTGAAAAATGGTTAGAAATGATCATCATAAACAATTAAGTGGTTATCTCAACATTTTACACCATATAAAATGACACCTTAAGGGCAACTAAACTTACGATTGTTTGATGATTGCATCAGTCGCAGTTCTGTTTATTTCCAGTGTTACATAGTAATCCACACCCATTATGAAATTATGCTTATTCTTGACAAAGGGTAGCAATACACATAATGTCCTATCTAGAAGCAGTTTGTTTTTGTTTGGTTTGGTTGCCGTGGAGTCACCAAAGAGAGCACAACAGCAGTGGTCTATGGGTATTGTAGTGCGGAAGTAAGCTACTACTGCAAGAGCCAGCTATGATATAATAGCTATACATAGCTATACATAAAAATAGTCTATTTAGAAGCAGTTTGTTTTCGTTTGGTTTGGTTGCCATGTAGTCACCAAAGAGAACACATGACTGCAATGGTCTATGGACATCATTTTGTACCGCGGAAGTAGGCTACTACTGCACGAGCGACTGACAATATGGTATTACACTTATAAATAGGTATAATTACAGGCTAATAACCTACATCACCAGTTGTAGATTATTTAAAAAAATCTTCAGCAAGTTGCATGTACTGCATAATTAGTTTTTTTTAGGTTACTTTAACACTGGGCCATACCTGCAAGCAGTGTAGAATCCGCCATAATAAATAAAAACTCACTTAAACTGACAAAAAATCTAATCACAATTGCAGGTACTAAACTGGAGCTTACTCGTGTCAATAAGACAATGATGAGACTTGACATTGACGTCTATATTTTCTTTTTTATTTCCACTTAAAACCAATTCAGACAAAAATGTTAAAGACTATGATGCAAAACAGCTGGAGTTTCTTCCAGAGGTACATACACACTCAAATTGCACTGTACTGTCAGTCAGCTCAAATTGCATCTGATAAGTAGTAAACAGAATAGGATGATACATGGTGTCCTAATTACTGTATATTAAGGTGGTCCAGATGAAAGAATATTTTATTAGCAATTTAGGACTCATTCAACAAGGGAAGATATTAACAGCCTTAAAATATAAACCTCATCCAGTAGAAATAAATATTACATGTCATTGTGGATTAAATACACATGTAGAATAATAATCACTAACGAAACAGATCAAAGCCAAACAAAAAGTAAATCATTGTTCATATACTTTCATACCAAACAGAACATATCAAACTAGGTAAACCCACAGCCGAGGAAGCCCTCTACAGTTACATTTTAAAAAGGCATGTCACCACATCTAATGCTGATGCTGGGTTTTATCATGATTATGACTCTTAATATAATGTGAAAAATCTCCTGCTTAAACACTAAAATTGCGAGCAATTCCCCCCCCCCCCCCCCTATAATAGTTGTTCTCTTTAGAAAAGTAAAGATCTATCCCAAGAAAAATAAAATAAAATAGAAAATGGCAGCAAAGGTAAGGAGTTTTATTCATCCCGAAGGACAGGTGTGAGAAGAAAGGACGGTAATGTGGCTAGTGGTGAACAGTAATTGGTGGTGCTGGTTCTGTGCATGTTTGTGTGGTGTTAGTTTGCAGAGTCATCAGATCATGCAAGTATGCCGTAGGAGCGGAATTGTGGCTCCACCAGTGGAGCTCTCATGAAGACAGGCAGCTCAGGTTCAAACTCAGTTTAAAACAGGCCCTCAGCTGCCAGCTGTCACTTTAAACTTTTCCACACAACCTTGCAGCCATTTCGACATTCTATAGACCGTGATAAAAAAAGACGCATTTGTTGAAAATGAAAATATTTTGTATTGGGTACATGTCATATCAATATTGTGCATATTAAACTTGAAGCCATATTTCACTATTGCAGATAGGTTTTTAATCCTGCATACTCCAATTTGAATTCACACACAATCCTCCATCAATTTGGCTGCTTTGAACATCAGTAGAATTCTCACATACCTGCTTTCATTTAGAAAACCCAGCCCCAACCAAAAGTTAGTTTTTCCACACATACAACAGCCAGATGATATTATTCCTTCCATATATTAAATTATTGATCATATTGAATTTGGACAAATAAGGCTGGGGGCAAGCAGTGAGCATCTTTTCCAAGCACAGCTAAGGTCAGAGGCTGTTCATCAGTCACATCAAAGTATGCAAGTTATCCTAATATATGACAGAGAAAGAATGTTTCCACAATGCTGACAATGACATTATGTAGTGTATTTTCAGGCTGTGGCTTTCAAGGTGCTGGTAAAAGGGAGGAGGGTATAGAAAGGTACAGTACAGAGATAGAGTGGGTCTGAGAATATGCAGGTAGGAGAAACAAAGAAAGGTAATAATTAGAGGTGGGAATTAACAGGAACAGCCTCCTTCACTGACAGGTTGTTCTGGTGGCTTCTCGAGTTTTATGTCGATCACTGAAGGTAGCAGGTGTTAAGGAAAGAAAGTGACAAGATTGTTTTGCTCCTTTAATCCAAAGTGCGCGAGGAAACCATGCCAAGCAACAACCTGCTCATCAGGAGCAGTTAGGGGTTCAGTGTCTGGACACTTCGACATTAACCAAGGGGGAGCCGGGGATCGAATCGGCAACCGGGAACCTTCCGTTTCCCAAGCGGCCACTCTACCACCTGAGCCACTGCCCCCCACAGTGTGTATAGTCATAATAATAAATAATAATAATATAGGCATAAAAGGTCATATCTTTCACTGGACAGGCTTATTTAGCATTTTCCCCAAGTCATTAAGTCACATGCTTGTACTGAAAGGATACTGTCTTCTCTGCTCTTATCCTGTGTGCTGTCCATGCCAGGGAGGGCAGCTGCCACGCGCCGGAAAAGCTGAGCAAGAGAGAAACAAATCTCATCTGTAAAACAACTAAATAATATATATATTTAAACATATTTTCTGAGAGAGATGGAAGACTGAGACTAGAAGACTGATAAGAGATAGGAAACTGAGGGCAGAGAGGAAATGTAGACAGGCAAGACATGACAGGAGTCGGATTCGAACTGCCAGAGCCTCCAGGCACAACCGTATATTGTTAAACAACTTTCTGTCTTCATTTACTCCAAATTTAGTCATTGCCAATTCACCCCGATGAGTACTGCGGTTCCTGTAAATGCTAACCCCCACGGTTGGCCTGGGGATGGTGTACACCAGTGGTTCTCAAATGTTTTCAGCTTCCAAGCCACTTCTTTACACCCGACAATGAGGAGTTTCACAGGGAGAGCATAACACACGTCGAGGTGCATGCTATCCTCCCTAGTTGCCCTCCCCACTGAACAGGCATCCCAACCAGTGGGAGTTGCTAGCGCAGTGACAAGGACACAATCCTTTGCCAGCTTCCCACCCACGAACACTGCCAATTGTGTTTGTGCCTAGCCAAGCCAGAGGCACCGCTGCTGGCTATAGCACCAGGGCCTCAGTGGTGGTGGGCGAGTATTTAAAAAGGTAGGGTAAGTGATTTTCAATTATTCAAATAATTGCAAAATGGGTCTATGTTCTGATAGTACTCGTTACTATAGAGTGTCCTGTCCATATAAGGAGTCTCCCATGTCTCTCCAGCTCTTTATTAAACAGAAAATGCATTTTCAGTGCTCTCTCCTGATTGGCTCAAATGTTGTCACCTACCTGAAAATGTACTATATTCTGTTTACTAAAGAGCTGGAGAGACCCCTGTGACCGAACAAACGCTCTGTAGCAATGATTACTATCAGAATACAGTACTTTGACTTTTTAACAAAAACAAAAAGATTACAAAAAAATATCACTACCCTACACACCCTACCTTTAATATATATTCTTATATTTGGCATATTCTGACATAAACTACACCTGCCATTGATTTCAGCTCAGCAGAATGTGTATGGGTGCTGTAAGCCAATATTTCCACTATTATGTAATCATTTCATTTTTCCCAAAGCAGACCATTCCATTTACTGTATTAAAGTGTTCCTTTTTTTCTCTTCATTTTGAAATCACTTAAGCAATATCATGTGGTATATTGTACCACAGCTACAGGTATTGCGGAGTGCCTTATAATGTCTGTAGCCATGTTATACAGTAGAGAACAGCATATCACAGCCTCGAGTGTATCATTGCTTTTATAACACGACATTTTTTTAACACAATTTTAGAAAGAAATGGCAACCAAAACATCTGTCAAGAGCAGTGTAGGAGTGGTTTATCGTGAATACAACAGAGAATTTTAATGAGTACCAGTTTGACCGTGTGATTATAAATGATACATACATATATACATTCATGTGAATCTTAAGGGACAAATGATTGTGTGAAGATGCTTTGCATGCCCACACCCATTTAAAATCGTTAAAAGCAATACTTGAGACAATTTCACAGCATGCTGGTTGCACGGCAACAGAATTAATGGTACTATGCCAATTGGATGAGATGATCAAATGAAACCTGGCAAGGATTACAGGTATTCAAATCCTCACCCACCACTGGGGATTTAAGATCAAAGGGCTGACCAGTACAAATCACCACTTGGGACAGATGGGAGAGAATTTGAAAACAAATCTGCAAACGCCCAATCAGATTGGGAAAAAAGCTGACATTCAAAGCAAAATCTATGTGAACACGCGTGCATGTGAAAAACAGAAGCCATCAGATGAGAGCATGAGCACTGCAAACACGCACGCGCATCTACCTGTTTGACATTGTAGCCTGTCTTTGCACTCGTTTCAATAAACAGAACACTCATCTCTTTCGCTCTCTGTTCTCCCTCCTCTGTGGTTATCTGTCTGTGATGAGCCACGAGTCACCACACACAGCGGACATACGGACATAGGAACATACCCGCACATTCCACCACAGACCACACACACCGACAAGGAAAGACAAGGAAAGACAACAGAAAGAAAAAACAGAAGGTAAATATTTTGAAGTGGATGAACAAGCCGTGCCCTTTCCACCTACTACTGCCAGTCTGCCACCTCTAGTCTAAGGGTTACCAGACAGACATGCCTTGTTCATTTCAGAGCGGCAAGGTCAACTCCATGTAGGAGTTTTTTTTTTGTCAGTGTCTGTTGTGAACGAGGATTATGCTCCAATGACCTTCTCCAGGCCCAAAGATTAATTGAGATAAATGAGTCTTCCCACAACGGGTGACCTTTTGGAGGCGGAGCACAGGCGGCAGCATCCGCAGAAGAGGCCAAAGAGCACGACTCACACACAGCCTTACCTGCTTCACATTGTAGCCCGCTTTAGCGCTAGTCTCAATAAACATTACATTTAGTTCTTTGGCCTTCCGCTCACCCTCCTCAATAGATACTTGCCTGTGGTAGATAAGGAGGTTACAACAAAAAGCATAGCAAATGAGACACATAACACATAAATTACTATATGAAACGGATGGATGTCATGGGATGTCATACTACAGTATTAATAATGGATTATCATTTTAAAACAATGTATGACAACGGTATCCATTTCAATACCATAATAAAATGTTATCGTGTAAATAATGCAAACTGACATACAAACAACATGGTTTTCCATTGACTATGGTTCCAAGACTCATTGTGATCTTAGCTAATGTGTTTCATCCTCATTATGTTCTTAACAGTAAATAATGCATAATGCATGAGGTTAATCAGTGTTTGTCTGGGAAGTGCAAATAGTATCAACGTTATAACAACATTAGTGAGACTCTATGGAGAATGGACTTCAAAGGAAGGGTAGATAATGTTTTGGAACAGAAATGCAGTATAATTGGATGAGCCAGTACAACACAGTTCTTCTTGAAGCAGTATTATCCTTTAATTTGTTAAAAAAAAGATATATAAAGAAAAAGAGCTCGTCTGCATCAAGAAAACATGCACCTTACATTGACATTACAGTTTCCTCTATGAAATCAACGCTAAAAATGATTTTTGGAAGAGAAATGTCAGCCCCTTCAATGAGAATTATTTTTATTAGTTCAACAACATTTATTGAAAGGCCGTTCATTAATTTAGCACTATCACATACATTTTGTGAATGGAATTAAGACTGAAGACACATTCATGCGCAAACAACCGAGTTTGTGTCAGTGGGAAATAATATTGTTTCTGTAACATTTGCATTACATCCATCCATCCAGCTGTCTACAAGGTCCCAACCTTTATTTTATTTTATTAATTGGTAATACTATATACCCCAGTAATTTTTGGGGACTGTCTGACAAATAAAAGAACAAGTAATAACACCCAACACTAATCCTCACACATCAAAACTAGCAAATGGCTTGATAGAATGAAGAGCTTAAACTCAGTCACTCCAAACAATACAACAACAAGAGGTGGGAGAAAAAGGATCTATTTATCGTTACTTCTTTCGGTCAGTTAGTTTTTAAGCTGACTCAGGCGGATTTGAGTGACTTGGTCTTGACCAAGTCACTCAAACCCTCCTGACCAACAATCAATGTCCTCATTAGTATTCTCCTTCAGACAGAGCCCTTCATGACTTGTACCAAGGCAGAAGTTAGAACAGATTACCTTTTGTCTGCAAGATCTGTCTTGTTTCCCACCAACATGATGATGACATCACTTCCTCTCTCTGTTCTGACATCATCAATCCATTTTGTGGTTTGCTGGAAGGAGTTGACATCTGATACAGGAAAGGAGAAAAGAAGGGGGGGACAGGAAACTCACAATCAATATCTGGGAGATAACGAATATGAGTTATAAAGACAGAAGAGACTAAGACACAATAAATCAATTATAGGCTAATAAGTCAATAATAAATCCAGAACATGTTTGATGTTATTCCATAGTTAGGCATTTGTAATGGCAACAGTTTAAAATTGCTAATAATTCTAATGTATGAAGAACAATTTGAATTTGTATACAATAAATATTCCCATCTACAATATCAGCCTTCTGACAAATTCATCCATGTCTAAGTTATTTGTTGTCGACTTCCCATGGGTCAAGATCTCCAAATTCCTTCATTTCCTTTTTATGATTCATGGTGCGACGACAGGTGTTTTCTTTATGATTATAGCAACATATCACAATATTATTCTGGCAAATATTAAAAGCTCTCCTGTGTATGCTCTGAACTAACTGTTAAAAAGAAAAACTGTTTATATTTTAGGGAATCACAAACGGCAAGGATCAGTCTCTGTCTCTCCCAGTACTCTCGCTGACTTGCTGGAGAGAGAGACTGATAAGGTGAAGACAATTCAACTGTGGCAGCGGGCAGGTGTGTGCACAGATGAACACGACTTGCGAGTTTCGTGGCATTGCATTCATCATTTTTGATTCAACATATCTAGCTTTTTGAATTAACTTGTGAGGGCTGACTCAATAATAATAATACATTTTAATCTTCCCAAGACTGTCAAAGCAAACATGCAAATCCTGTAACTATTGCTGGAACACTTATACAAGCACAATTCATAACATTGCTTGAGTGTGTGCGTGTGAACATGGGAAAGGGTACCTACTTGTGATGTCGTACACTACGACGGCAGCGGCTGAGTCACGAATGTAACTAGGTATGAGGCTGCGGAATCGCTCCTGGCCGGCAGTGTCCCACAGCTGCAACCTGATCTGTGGGGCGGAGCGGGTCAGGTGGAAGGGTGGGGTGGGAGGATAAATAAAAGAAGAGGAAAAGAAAAACACAGGAAGGATGAAAACAAAATGACAAACGAGGTCAGGAAAAAAAACAAAAAACAAAACAAAATCATGTTTAAAAAAAAGTAAAGAAAGCTGAATGTAGCCATAAGAATGGGAAAAGGAGATGCAAGATGGACAGTTCAAGAGAGACAGAAGGATATAAAGACAGGAAAAAGCGGAAGTGTACAGAGAGCGAGTTGCGTGCAGATACTGAGTGACCAGCAGAGAGGGAGCCGTCTAGATTTGTGGAAAATAATCAACCTTCACTGAGGTTCACTCATCATCAACCCTCCCTTTTCATCAAGTAATGCTGCGTTCACACTAGCAGTGACAAAAGCCACAAAACAACCAAGCGTAGTCAGCTACACTGCCGCTGAGTGGCCATTGAACTGAAGACGACTCAGCTCATAGACGTCATCGAGCATCTGTCCGTATGTGAAAGCGACAAGTGAGCAAATTATAAAGGCTTGGGTTAACTCTTTAACGGCCAGAGTGTAAAAAAAACTCACCCACTGCCAGCGATTTTCTTACCTTTTCAAGTAGTCACAGAATATTTATCTCCAGTATGATCGATCCCCTGATGGTTGCTAATCACGGAGGGTTTCACTGCGCTTCCGGCAAAAAAAAAATGTCGTCGCGACCTCCCATTAGCTTGTTATGCGCCGTTAAAAATAACATGTTTCGGGAAAAAAACAGGATTGCGTTATCTCTGGTTTTGTGTGAGAAAAAAAACTCGTCGGAGCACAATATGATGAGAAATCTCGTCCATGGCAGTCAATGAGTTAAAATGAACAGGGAACTAACTGGCTCACGGCAACAACAAAAAAATCCCCCCATTAAAAGCAGGAATGATGTGTTTTTTAATAAAAATATGTGATTGATTGACACGTCATTGGAGTGCTGAAAAAAGTTGAAGCCAGCTCAACTTTTTTGTAGGTTTTGTAGCTCGTCACACAACGGCAGTCGGGCATCAGTTTGCATCTTCATATTGCTGGCTTCCATTGAAAATGGCTTGTAGCCTGTCGCTTTGTTGCTGCTAGCATTTTCTCTTTTTTTTTGCCTTTATTTGAGACACACAAAACAGGGAGAGTGACATGCAGCAAAGGCCGTCGGGCTCAGGGATCGAACCCACCGCGACTCTCTGTCAGGCTGAATTAGGGCCTGTATGTGGTATGCCCCTTAACCACTAGGCCATCGGCGCCCCTGTTGCTGCTAGTGTGAACGATGCAGAATAACATACTTTATATGCTGGCACTTTATATGTTGGCATTTGTTATGTGTAAGACAGTATACAAAAACTTACTGTTCTGTCTTCAAGGTACATGGTTTTCGACAAGAAATCTATTCCTATTGTTGCCTGAAAATGAACATCAGGTAAGATGATGAGAAAAGTATACATACAAAATATACGTATGAATATCAATGGGATACATGTCAGTTAATAACTCTAGAGTTGTTCATCTCACCTGGTAAGTATTGTCAAAGCTGTCATACATGAACCTGGTTATCAGAGAAGTCTTCCCCACTGCAGAGAAAAAACACACACAAAACAAATGCAAACACTGTGACCATCACACTTTCATATCAGTTTATTTGTTATTTCCTAAAACGGCTATTTGCTGGAGTGAAGTTAATAGATGATGAAATTCTACTTGTTCTATAAGCAGGAATCATAATCTAGGTGCACAAATGCCACCACAGCCTGACGCATTGACTGAAAATAACTCAATAAAAATTACCCCGGAACAAGACAGATATAATTACTCGCCCTGGATTGTCTGTATATTTAAGTTAAGTGGGTCAACAGAACAATTATTGTCAACAGAACAATCATTGTCATCCACAACTGGCAATGTTCCCCTGTTTCCTGTCTGCTTACATCTGGAGGGAATACTGGCATTATTTCAGAGTGGTTAATATATAGTTACTACATGTGGCACTGGTTACCATAGAGACAACAGAATTCACTCAGAAGCCCTTTCTTTTGTGTTTATCTGACTTGCTGGTGAAGTACAGACTTGTAATAGTACATGAGGTATCACAGCTCTGGAAAGCTTGCGGCAATAAGCAACATTAAGTGCCAACTGCCAACAACACAGTGTTGTGTGGTAAGAACTACAGTCCAAGGTGGGAAGTGAATTGGCTAAAGCTAAAAAGTGTTAACCACTTACTGATTGATTGATTGACGTTTTTATTGACAAAAATGCATTACCATATATTTTACACATATGTCAAAAGGGTCAAACGTATTGCCATTGTGGAGTGCAAATGTGTGTGTAAACTGAGTGTCAAGTATTTGGGAGGAGGGGTAAAAAAATTACCTGTTACAACTCAACTAATTGCTGGTCCAGCAGCTAGCTATTCAGCCAGCTTTTTACGGAGGACTTTAAAGTTAACAATGGACTGAATGGAGCTAATTGACTTAAGGCTTTCAGATAAGCCCTATTTCACAAATAGTGAAAATAGCTGATGTACAAGCTCACAACACCTGTGAGTGAGCTTTCTTCATTTTCATTATCATAATGCTCAAAATAGGCATGCCAGGTTAAAAAGGGATTAAGACCGTTCAAAAAAAACATGAAGCACTACTGGATGATTCAACATTGTGTAATGCCAGTGAAGGGTGTGTGTTGTGATTTCCTTCTCAACACACACACACACACACACACACACACACACACACACACACACACACACACGCCCTGACTGTGACTCATCCTCAGATTTACAGAGGTGACACAGCTGGTAGTGAAAATCTGAATGCTTTCTTTGCAAACACAAAGACATTAACAAGTCATTAGGTAGTGCCTGAGCAGGTTCTCTTACTATAGCTTCCTAGAGCTCCTGTCCTGTCCCAAAAATCCCTGTCATTAACTTCAAGCCTTGGGGGCAGTGCCAGAACAGTGAAGGAATGTCATGGAGCAATGGGAGGGTTCAGTATCCTTTCATCAGTTAAAAAACCCTCTTTAGGTGGGCAAAGCAAATACTTGATTTGTTATACTAATTGAACTAAGCTTGATCTCTTTAGTTAATATTTTTATTTGAAATTTGACCACGAATAGTTGACCCCCCCCTCTCCCCCCTTATAAATGGGACCAGAGAAACTTTTGACAGCTAATGTTAACTATATGTGTATGTATGTATGTAAGTTACCAAACTTCAATTATTCAGAGTGAAAGTATATAGAGTTTAGTTACACAGAGCAAAGAAAAACAGGGCAGTTAGCTAAGTTAGCTTGCTGACGTTGTCAACAACAGTACCATTAAGTGTAATGTTACGCAGCTCTAGCTAGCTCACTAGTCTGACGTTAATCACCCAACATACAACACGGAGGCTTTTACAATCGCTAAACCTGTTAATACACACAATGTCTTCAACTTCTGTCAGAACAACCCGTAGAATCACACTCACCGCTCTGCTCTCCAAGGAACACCAACTTAAATTTCCTCAGAGGATTCCCGAAGTCTCCGGCCGCAGACATGATGACTGAAGCTCTCTGTGAGATGATCACTAGCTAGCCAGCTAACGCTAGCTAACCAGTTGGCAATGTTCAAAGTTCTTTGGCTCCGTGGGACGTTGGCCAATTTGTCAACAATCAACGCGGGCACCCCTTCTTTGTCACGATAACTCGTTTTGTGCACCAATTCTTTCGGAATCTCGGATACGTCTGGGATAACCAAACTACAGCGACTTTGACGTTATATGCACTTTTCTGATATGTCTGGCTAAAACTTACTTAGACAGCCCAGCTAGAGCATCTCTTCCTCATGTGAAGCTTGAAGTTGAATTCATAGACACATCTCAAGCTTTGTGCTGCCCTCTAGAGGCGATGAAGAGTAGCACTATTTTGTTCCATGAATTTCTTTTCTTCATCATTTGTAACCACTAACCAACCACAACGGTGCACCCATACTAGTAACTTATAATGAAATGCTGAGTGGGGTGCGGCTTTCATTTTATTTTATTTTATGTCATTACTACAGCAAGGTGATGCAATGATACAGAAGCACAGTGCACCAGGCAGGCATCTTTGGGAACATTTGAGTGTGTCTCCATACCCACACAAGAGGGCGTATTAACACTGTGCCAAAACGGATTACTACAAAAAAATAAAGACCCAAGAGGTCTGTAAAGAAAATACCCAAACCTACAGCTGTATGACCTGTGATAGTTCACAAGGAAACTTTGGATATTATTTTACAGGCATTTTGTTTAACTGGCTAATGGAGTAAACATATATTATGTTGATAATTGTTGGAACATGTGATGCAAGACACACTTTCATGAAAACAGACAAGACATTTTTCTTATCTTATATTTTGCGACAAACACATTGTTGTTGTTTTTTATGCTAGGTGGGATCGGGGAAAGAGGAAATGTCTCAAATTCATTGCTGTCGCAGGAGGTCCCTGCTGAGCATGATGATGATTTATATGTATGACAGATACTTTTCTATTGGAAAGGCTTGAGCTGAGCCATTTCAATTGTGGAGTGTCTATACTCAAGGAGACTTGAGATGGTCAATAGATGGCAGCATTTATAACATCAAAAGTCAAACTGAGATATAAAACCATTCAAAGTGCCCTTCCCCTGTGTTACATTAAGAATGACGGACTGAACTCTCTGCTACTACACAAGTAACATTTAAAAGGTAAATAAAAATGTGTTGAATTTGAAAGCCATTATTGCTCTACAAACCCACTGGAAGAAACTAGCAAATCATTTGCTGAATACACTTAACCTCTATTCCGAGGTGACCAAGCACTTCTGCAAGTTTGATCAGCATATTTCACAGTCCAAAGCTACATTTAATTTAAAGAATGACATAGCCTGTTTCTGTCCATCAATGAACTTAACTTAAGGATTAAAAAATAATGATACATTTCACCTTTAATGGCATACCCAAAATTGGAATGCCAGGTTTAAAGTGGTTAACCTTTATTGATTATTAGGTTGCTTTGTTAGAGGGAAGAATGGCTTCTGCATACTGTTGCAAGTTTGTTGAGCAAGCTTCTGAGTCATCAGAGCAATGTGCACATTCATTACAATCATAATTCATTGTATTCACTGGTAGCCTTACTACACCAGCCAACTGGTATTACTCATCATTGCTGGCAATGGTCAAATTAATATCAGTACATGTCAGGCGTTTTGATAGATTTTTTGAATACTTTATTAGTCAGAAATGTAAACAGCATGTGCTACAGTAAGACATTAAGGATAAAAGGATAACACAAAAAAGTCCTGGGGACTTGTTTCCATTGTGGTCCTATGTATTCAATTCATCAACATATACAAATATGTACAAAGGAGAAAAAGGAGAAACGGCGGCAGTGAATGACACATCCTTTCGATGGGAATTTACATTTACTTCCCCTTGTGGTCTCCTGTAGATGCTTTGTCAGGCCAATTTAGAAAGAACAGTGATTCACAACCTTTAATGTATTGTCGTGCTGCTGGGTGTAGAGGAGTGGGTAATGATGGGCACGACAAGGATTCCTCAGTTTAGCAGACTTAACTGCCGTTACTGCACTCAGAGGTCAGTACACACAGTTTCCACGACACACAATGGCCCTCATTTATCAACGCAGTGTAGACCAAATAATGGGCGTACGGTGAGATCGGCATTTATCAATATATCCTGACTTTGATTTTAGCGTACAGCCCGCTCAGATCTCACGTCAGGTCGGAGGCAGTTGTTGACTTTTGCTGCACCCGTTTGTTCCATTGTAGACCTGCGGAGCAGCATTGTCTGACCGTCTGACAGGCATCTGGACACATGTATCCACTCCAAAATGTATATCTATCACACTAATAAATAATCCCTGTGAATCCCTATCTCTCATTAAAGTGGCGGCACGGCCGGGACTCACTGAGTCTCACAGACTGCTTACATGATTTTTATACATATTTTACATATTTTGTATTTTGTAATTCGAACGCACACTGTTGCTTGGTGTGGGTTAAATAATTTAATATACAAACGTATTCCATTGATGGCGATGTGATGGTGTCATAATCTGTCATTCATGTAGACTGCTAGCCTACTTGACAAAGATTGTACCATTGCAGAATACATAAAGTGTAGGTAAGTGTGTGTGTGTGTGTGTGTGTGTGTGTGTGTGTGTGTGTGTGTGTGTGTGTGTGTGTGTGTGTGTGTGTGCGTGCGCGCGCACGCACGCGTGCGTGTGTGCGTGTGCATGTGTGTGACGTGTGTGACTTGACAGGCAGTGAGGCGGGCGGGGGATTATATAGGGAAACTCTTCTCCATGCTTTCTTTAGGACGTATTCCGGTTCTTCGTGTCGTAAAATCTGGGCGCTTCGAGAATATTTAAGGGCTTGTTATTTAAATGACGCTCGGTTTCAGCTGTCAGATTTATCAAAGCTCCGACCAAATGTACGCTAGGATTGGCTGTATAGGATTGCTTGATAATTGTCACTTGGACGTTGGCCTAGGGGCGAATTTAAGGCCAAAAATGCGCCGTTTTTTACACTCCATTGATAAATGAGGGCCAATGACTTGTTGGATGGCTGGATCATAACAATTATGGTCATTGAAGGAGTAGTTCACCCAAAAAATTACTTATTTTCTATCAATTACTCACCCCATGAAGCCAAGAACAAAAAAAGAGATTATTTTGTTTTTGTCGCATTCCTGAGCCAATAATTTGATGACCAGCAGGGTCTCCAGTAGGAGACACAAAGAGTCTCCATTGACTCCGCTGGTCATCAAATTATTGTCTGGAATGCGACAAAATGTCAAAAAATCACCATGAATTCAAGGCTTTACGGGCGGGTAATTGATAGAAAATAAGTCCTTTTTGGGTGAACTACTCCTTTAAGGCACTCTAGCTCGGGCACAGAACGGGGAGTTGTCCGTCCATGCAGTGAGCTTGAGTACCTGATAACAGCTAACTTAAGGAAGTGCCCACCTCTCTTTGTAACTACCCAAACAGAACGCCAAACAGCCAATGAGAGTGTGAATAGAGCATGCACATCCAACCAAACTACGGGGTAACTCAAATATCTAGGTAAGGTAACATAGTCGCATGCTACACACATCAGATAGTCACAGAACAAGGTGTCACAGGGCTGTACTGCCCATCACAACAGTATGGTGTCAGGGCAT
This sequence comes from Gymnoscopelus braueri, assembly GCF_963280865.1. Taxonomy (NCBI): domain Eukaryota; kingdom Metazoa; phylum Chordata; class Actinopteri; order Myctophiformes; family Myctophidae; genus Gymnoscopelus; species Gymnoscopelus braueri. Next base: position 26,359,933 of record NC_137609.1, on the reverse strand, counting down.
TCCGCACATTTTAGTGGCAGTGTAGTAGAATGAGGATTTCCCCATGTTTGTTCTAAATTTGGGCGGTACCAGATCATGTTGCTCCCTCTAGTATTGTGGCTGTGGGTGTCATTCACTTTGGAGAAGCAGTTATACAGGTATATGAGGGTATTGAGGGCACTGTGTCTGTTCTTTGATCCCTTTTGATGCCACTTTTTCACCTGTCAGTTTGTTGTCAAGAATACAGCCCAAATAGGTAACCTCTTCTTTGCTTGACCTTTCTCTGACCTTGAAATCATTTGCATTACTAAGGGTATGTTTGGACCCAAAAATAATGGATTCTATTTGACCAAAGAGTAATGACGGTTTGTTATCGGAAAGCCAAGTGTGGATTTTGCTGAGTTCAGAACTAAGGGCTTCCTCAACTTGGATTTTGTCCTCGCCCGAGGCCAGGAGTGCTGAGTCATCAGCGAACAAGAACAAATTGCAGTTACAGGCTGCTTTCATGTCGTTAATGTGTAGAAGGAACAGTAACGGCCCTAGTATGCTTCCTTGGGGAAGTTGATCGGATCTGATCATGACCATTGACAAAGCTATTCTTATATTTTAGCATTACTCTCATTTTGTTCAGATTAAATATGATGACTATTCATCAGAATCATACTTTTTATTATTATTGACCTATCCTTTGTTGCAAGGATAAATGTTAAATGGTGCATTTATATAGGGCCTTTATCCAAAGCCCTTCACAATGTGCATTACATTCACCATTCACACACCGGCCGTTGAGGCAACCATGCAGGGCACCAACCATCAGGAGCAGTTATGGGTTCAGTGTCTTGCGCAAAAACACTAACCCAGGGGGAGCTGGGGATCGAGCGTCCCCTCTACCTCCCGAGCCACTGCTGCCCAGATAGCCAGGATTGCTTTATATAACAGTTTTATAACGTTAAATTAAAATCATTACATATTTGTTTTACAACTTAAACAAACCTGCATTTAAAAATTCCAGTTCTGTTATTTCAAGAAAATATAGCTGGATATTTCATATCCTTTGGGACAGAACCATTCTGATTTCACCAAGGTCATTATGATACATACTGAATCATGTGTTTGTGGCATCTGAGTAAAAAGTACAGTATGTGGCGATTTAATGCCTTCATGACTGTGTGAATACAGTATGTGTGCGTTTATGCACGCCTGAGCTGGTTGTTCTAGGTCAACGATGATGACACACCTGCCCCTCTCTCTCTCTCTCTCTCTCTCTCTCTCTCTCTCTCATGTGCCATCCAGCACAGAACTCTCTTCTCAAAGCGTGAGCAGAGTGCCAACCCCGGACCAACTCGGCCGATGCCAGCATTTCAGAGGCTGTGTTTTTATTACCCAGGCCAGGTCACACCAGGCCCGTCCACACTTCACAGCCTCCCCTCCCCCCATCCCCTCTCCTCTCCTCTATGCCACTCCTACGCCATGTGTCCTTGGTACAGAAGAGACCCCCAGGTTCCCAGCTGAAGATGCTGAATTAATCCATTAAGACCAGGAACGCATCTGTGTCATTTTATATTTATTTGGCTATTAAGGCAGATATACAAGCTCATAGCGCTGCACCTTGTAGATCTGCTATTTCTTTTTAAATAATGAAATTTTGTTTTTTTATCGAACATTTGTAACTCAAATCTTTGCTTCTGGGGGGTTTCTACATGTCTTCTACACTACAGTTTTTTTTTTTTTTTGTCACAAATGTTTGCTTATAAAAATTATATATATTATATTCAAAGATTTGCACACATTTTCACGATTTGCTCCCTCTCTCTCTTCCCGTATTGAATGGGTTAACACAATTCCATCATTCTCTCTCTCTCGTTCTCTCACCCCCTCCCTCTCTCTCTCTCTCTCTCACATACACACAAATGCAAAAGGTATTCACGTGTGCACGTGCACATAGCGAATGAGATAGATCAATCACTAATTCACCGTGGAAGTTGCTGTGTAAGGACTGTGAACTTGCTCTCCGCTCCACTAATTGCCAGTGCCTCTGCACATTTGTAAAGAAATACAATAAGATTGGATCTTGTGAGGGAGGTTCCTGAGGCTACCGCTACAGCGTGACAAGACACATATCGTCGCTGCTGGGCAGAAACCTCATATCTCCATATTTCACCATCTCCATACTTCATCATACAAGAATGTCGCACAAAATTCGTGAACATAGCAGATCTACAAGATCACAACACAGATCGGCTATTTTCGCTATTTCATTTTTATTATTAGTATTTCCAAATTCTTTAAATAGTAATAATAGTTTTGGACATACAAGGTTTCCACCTGACAGCGACGATATGGAAAAACTGGTCAATTCTCCTTAGAACACTATCGCCGTTGAAACATCACAGAAACAGATTGCCAGAGCAAATATGAAATTTACTGTACTCGTCACCTCAGGCAAACCGTTGCACTTTGTATTTCTTGTCCAATGTCTGGCTGCTGTGTTATTTATTTAAAAAAACATAACTTCATTTTCTAGATGGAGCGACCATGGTCTGAACAATTGCAGATTTAACCTCTCCCCATCCCCATTACCTCTCAGAAACTCATTTTTTATTGTCTATACATTCCTTGCTCTCTCCTCTCTAGTCTTTTCATAGGCCAAGTCAAAGTCATATACACCTGGGTTTCCTT